>NW_003101642.1:204557-226260 GCF_000003855.2 Blastomyces gilchristii SLH14081 | reverse complement strand
TCTTCATAAGTGTTGACAGAGATCTGTGTAAGATTCATAGTCTTGTGAATATCATCTTCATGAATTCTATTATTATTAGAGAATATTAAGCTTCTATTTTAAGCATTCAATAAGATATCTTGTTCAGATAGTCAGACAAGTTCTAGTATAAGATCATGATTACAATTATCAACTTTATATATATAAGTATCTTCATATTGATATTCTCTGATATCTATGTTTAGTTTCATTATGTAATGAGTGTGAATGTCTTTTGAATCATCAAATCTCACAAGAAGTCAGGGTTTTAACAGAGAAATATACTGAAGACTATAACATCTTATAACTAAAGATTTAATCATTGCATAGTGACATAGACTGCTATCTATCATAGCTTTCATATTATACATGTTATCAATTACAGTAGATACAAGAATCACATTCATTGTTATTTTCTCTTTAAATCATTGTCATCTGATCTCTTCAAGCTTCTGTTTGTAAATTTGAACAGAAGCTAATCTTTTCTCTGTTTCATTGAGACATTCTTGTAGTTATCTTCTGAATCTTTCTTCAATGTAATATGGTTGATATGAACTGCCAGTATTGATCTTTCTTTCAAAGAGAGTACATAGACTGATCAGCAGTTAAAAGTGATATGTTTTGATCAGTTATAATTAATGTACATCTTTCATTGACATTGATCAGTGACTTCTTCAGAAGCAATCTCAGAGACTCAGAAATTTGTTCAGATGACAGAAACTCTTATTTATGTATAGATATTTGAGTTCACTCAATTCATGATATCTGCATTGTCATTCTTCAGTGCAGATGTATAAGTAGCTGAAGTGTAACATCTTCTATCACTGTTTTGTATACTCTTAAACTTGATCAGACAGTTATTCAATGTTCAGAGTTGTATGCAGAAGTCTTTATAAGTTGAGTCTTCATCTACACTTACAAGAGCTTGTAAGAGTTTGAAAGTTAATGTCTTCTTAAGTATACTAATCTTCATTTAATTCTTTCAAGATTGATCATCTACTTCTAGAATCTTAATGTCAAAGTCAGAAATGAATGTTATGAGAGAAGTATTTCTCTGTCAGACACTCTGTAATCAATCTAACACTTTTTATTGTATAGCAGTGTCTCAGGAGTCAGAACAGAATATCAAGATGTTTGATGATATTATCAGATATTCATAACACTGATTCACATGCTTTTATTCATGAATGAAACTTCTGTCTTATACAATTCTTTAATTATTCATTGATATATTAATCTTGATTGATTAATGAACTGATGACATTCTCATCTACACTTAGTTTCATAAGCATTTTCAATCTTCATAATGAATAGAGAGTGAGATCAGAAGTATTAAAATATACAGAAGTATCTAGATATTTCTTCAGTACTTATATATTTATATCTGATTCAGTCAGTGTTGAAATTGCTTATACAGAGGTTTCTAGTTGAGATAATCATTGAATTTCCTTATATTGACATTGTTGAGTTGCATGTATATCAGCTATCTGTTGCTGTTGTAATTTCAACATTACTCAGAGTCACTATTGTACTGTATCTATACTTGTATTCAAGAGTTCTCTTATATTATCAGTAGACATAGCTGTATCATTCATCAGATATGTGTTATCTGCAGAATCAGAAGAATGTAATTATATGAATATTCTATACATCTAAGATGTCAGAACTCTCAGATCTTTTACTGACATTCTCTAGTAAGATCTTATTGCAGAGACAGAGTGACTGATGAGTAAGCTTTTATATAGAGACTTAGTGTTCACTTAACTGATTGATCATTTCTTTATTTCTTATATGTTATTATGTGTTCAGATATCTTCTCAATGAATAATCATTTCTAATAAGAAGACAATGAACATTTTTCAAGTGTAAGAGATTTACACTAAATAGATCAGTATAATATTTAGGTCTTATAATACAAAAGTGAAAAATGTTAGAGAAGAAAAGAAAGAGAAGATATGAGAATCAGTGATCAGAGTGAATATTTATACATGTATGTGATGAAGCTTTGAGGTGAAAGAATAGGAATTTCATCAAGAGTTTTGACTGAGAATCCGCGACCGAGTATCCGAGCTCCGGCGAATCTGTGAAGGTTAATGGATAGTTCTATATGATTGATCAAGGCCCAGCCCGCCACATGAGATATCTGAATGTGTAACACATGTAAGAAATAGAAGAAATGATTAACCAGTTAAGCAGATCTCAAGTCTTAATCAGTTAAGCAGACACTGAGTCTCTAAATAGAAGCTTGCTCATCAGTCACTCTGACCCTGTAATAAGATCTTATAAAGAGAATATTAGTGAAAGATCTGAGAGTTCTGACATCTTAGATATATGAGATATTCATACAATTACATTTCTTCTGATTCTGCAGATATTATATATCTGATGAATGATACAGCTATAGTCTATATCTATCAATAATATAAGAGAACTCTTAAATACAAGTATAGATGCAGTATCACAGTGACTCTGAGTAATGCTGAAATTATAACAGCAACAGATAGCTGATATACATACAACTCAACAATATTAATATAAGGAAATTCAACAATTATCTCAATTAGAAACTTCTATATAAGCAATTTCAACATTAACTGAATCAGATACAAATATGTAAGTGCTGAAGAAATATCTAGATACTTCTGCATATTTTAATACTTCTGATCTCACTCTCTATTCATTATAAAGATTGAAAATGCTTATGAAACTAAGTGTAGATGAAGATATTATCAGTTCATTAACTAATCAAGATTGATATATCAATAGTCAATTGAAGAATTACATGAGACAGAAGTTTTATTCATGAATGAAGACATGTGAACTGATGTTATATATATCTGATAATATTATTAAATATCTCAATATTCTGTTCTGAGACACTGCTATACATAGACTGACCGTGTGACTGTGTCTGAGACCAGGATCAGAATATTTGATAGTCTCATTATCAATTTGACTGATCTCATTACACAGTTTTAAGATTATATAGTAGTCTCATTCTGTTTCAGTAGAACTTACTGTCTACTCTTGTTACATTTTTCAAATGAGATCATGATTTTCACTTCTCAATTTAAATTATTTTTATTGCTTTAAATGACTTTAAATCTCATTTGAGTGTTATCAAAAAGTGTTACTTTTTAACAAATTAAAAATAGGCTAAAAAAAACCTTAAAGTGTCTAAAAATAGTAACTTTATGTCAAGAATGGAACTAAATGAGACCAAATGAAATCACTTTCTTATTTTTTCTAAGTCATGATCTCATTTTGAGATTTGATATATAGTCACTTTGCATGTTTTTTTAATGATTAGTCCCAGCGGGATTCATGTCAAGAAATGTATGAGACCAGATCAAATAAGATCAAATATGAAATTGATAGTCTCAGCGGCCAGTCTAGCTATGTAATAGAAGATATTAGATTGATTACAGAGTGTCTGATAGAGAAATACTTCTCTCACAACATTTATCTCTGATTTCAACATCAAGATTCTAGAAGCAGATGATCAATCTTGAGAGAATTGAATGAAGATTAGCATGCTTAAGAAGACACTAACTTTTAAACTTCTACAGACTCTTATAAGTATAGATAAAGATCAGATTTATGAAGACTTCTGCATACAACTCTGCATATTAAATGATTATCTTATCAAGCTTAAGAGTTTACAGAACAGTGATAGAAGATGTTATATCTCAGTCATTCATACATCTGCATCAAAGAATAACAATACAGATGTTATAAATTAAGTGAACTCAAATATCTATATATAAACAAGAGTCTCTGTTATCTGAACAAGTTTCTGAGTTCTCAGAATAACTTGTGAAGAAGTCACTGATTAACATTAATAGAAAGTATGCATTAACTGTAATCAATCAGAATATATTACTTTCAACTGCTAATTAATCTACATATCTTCTCACTTAAAAGATGAATCAGCATCTGTCTGTGCCAATCATGTTATATTAGAGAAAGATTCAGAAGATAACTATGAGAATATCTCAGTGAAACAGAAAAAAGATTAACTTCTGTTCAAATTCACAAGCAGAAGCTTGAAGAGGTCAGATAATAATAATTTAAAGAGAAAATAATAATGAATGTAATTCTTATATCTACTGTAATAGATAACATATATAATATAAAAGTCATGATAGACAGTAATCTATGTCATTATGCAATGATTAAATCTTCAGTTGTAAGATATTATAATCTTCAGTGTATTCTCTTACTAAAACTCTGACTTCTTGCAGAATTTAATGATTCAAAAGACATTCACACTCATCACATAATGAAACTAAGTATAGATGTCAGAGAACATCAATATGAAGATACTTACATATACAAAGTTAATAATCTTGACTATAATCTTATACTAGAACTTGTCTAGCTATTTGAACAAGGTATTATTATTATTATTATTATTCTTCAATTATAGATGTATGCAGTCAGAGACTATGACATCTACCTGAGAACTTTTAGTTCTCAGAGTATTTCCTATATCTGTAAAGTTAACTATTATACATTCATCAATTTCAGATATGCAAAATCAGAAAATTCCAGCCCAGAATACAAAAACTGTTTACAAATTGCAGTGTTTTAACATCTTCTGATACTTTGAAATCATTTAACAATATCATGACAAAGGAAAAGAGAAAGAGAACACTGTCTTAAAGATAGACACATTAAATAGATAGATAGAAAGAAATTGAAAGAAAAAGATAAAGTAAAGAAAGACTGTAACAAAATAAATTATTAAAAGATAGTGTATGACTGTTTTAACAGACTATATCTGATTGATTTCCCTCTCTTCATATTCAGATAATTCTGAATTTAGCCATTTTCTTGTAGCTGCTTGAGTTTCTGATAGAAAGTCTATTAAGTATTTAATTCCTGTCTCAGTTGAGAATAAGAATCTCATATTTAATTGATTTAGATCATACTTCTCTTTCAATCTGGCTCTGAGATTATTGTATAATGCACAGTGCATTACAATATACTCAGAATTCTCATTTGCATTGCAGAATGAGCATTCTATTGAGTCAAATCTATCATCAAATCTTTGTATATAAGATTTGAAATAGCCATGTCCTAGTTTCAGCTGTATTATAGATGAGAATATTTTCTTTTTACATTTAATTAAACAAGATTTTCACTTGGGTTTTATTTCAAATCTTGAATAATGCATACTCTTCTTTTGTTTCTGTCAGCTTTCATTTCACTTGTTTAAACAAGATTCTTTTATTTTTCTCTTTAAAAAGACTAGGACATAATTTTTTGAATAGATCTGCTTAATTCTGCACCCTTTTTTACAGCTGAATCAGCTAATTCATTGTCATATATATTTATATAAACAGGAACTTAGTGCAGATGAATTATCAGCTTTGATGTTCTTCTCTTTTGAATTTTCAAAACAGAGTTTAAGATCAGTTCAAGATTCATTTGATTATTATAAATCTGACTATTTCTAAGTCTTTTTAAAGCAGCTTGACTATCAGAGAATATCCATGTCTCTTTCAAACTATTTTCTCTTTTATAAGATTTTATTTCTATGAGTTTGAAAGCTTTCACTACTGTAAATAGTTCAGCATCAAAGACTTCAGATTCACAGCCTAGATTTCAGAAATCTGAGATAAAATTGATATTATCTTCAGTATAAGCAATGCCTGCATCTAATCTATTCAGGTTCTCATTTTTTAAGTCATCTGAATAAATCAGAATAGAGTCTTTTATATTGATTGTAGAAATTCTCTTCAAATACTGTTCATATTCTTTCTCTTTTAATAGTTCACTTATTTATAAGTCTATAAGAGATTCAAGCTTTTCTCTTCAGAGAGATAACTTCTCATAATTCACTTTTTCAATATTTAAAGAAGAAAATTGATTTTTAATCAGAGAGTATAGTCTGTAAAGTTGAGAAGATATTTTCTTTAAAGAATTATTTTCATTTCAATCAAGAAATCTATTTCAATTCAGTTCATTTTCAGAGTTAATTAATGAAAATGAAGAAGAGACTCTTTCTCTGATTATATGATTTGAGCTCATCTTTATAACTCTCAGTGCATAGTTTATACAGGTCTTTTCAAATCTAATAGCAGGAGAAGGAATTGAAGCTTCAATTTTCATTGCTTTAATAGAAGATGATTTGAATGCTTCTAGAATTCTTCTCAAGACTAGACTGACCGTGTGACCGTGTCTGGGACCAGGACCAGATTTTTTGATAGTTTCATTACCAATTCGACTGATCCCATTACACGGTTTTAACATTAGATAGTAGTCTCATACTGTCTCAGTGAGACTTACTGTCTACTCTTATCACATTTTTCAAACAGGATCATGATTTCCACTTCTCAATTTAAATTATTTTTATCACTTTAAATGACTTTAAATCTCATTTGAGCATTACCAAAAAGCGTTACTTTTTAAAAAATTAAAAATAGTCTAAAAAAAGCCTTAAAATGTCTAAAAATAGTAACTTTATGCTAAGAATGGGACTAAATGGGACCAAATGAGACCACTTTCTCATTTTTTTCAAGTCATGGTTCCATTTTAAGATCTGATATATAGTCACTTTACATGTTTTTTTGATAGCCAGTCCCAGCGGGATTCACGCCAAGAAATGTATGAGACCAGACCAAATGGGACTAAATGTGAAATTCATGGTCCCGGCGGCCAGTCTACTCAAGACTCTGTTTTGCAGACTTTGAAAGAGTTCAGTGAAATTCTCTTAATTATTTCATCAAACTTAAACTTCATAATCAGCTACTGATGTAATACAGGCTATATATAACTGTCTCATAGCCTGGAAGGATAGATCTCTCTCTGTATTTAATAGTCTGATTATGTTGTTCAATAGTCTTTCTGCCTTGACAGTTCTTTGTTGAATATGATATTTAAAATTCAACTTGAAGTTTAATCATACTTCTAATCATTTGATATTTACACTGGGTTTAATCTCTCTATTTAAAAGAGTTAGAGATAGTTCTTTCTCATTGAATCTAGAAAAGAAATGAATTAACTCAGTTTTATTCATATTAAATTGAATTTGATTAATATCTGCTCTAATAAAGATTTTCTTTGCAGCTTCTTCAATCACTTTCAAATTCTCTTTAATAGTTTTTAAGCTGTAGACTAGATCAATATCATTCATATAACTCAGAGATTGTACTATTCTCATATTTCTATTTTTAAATAGATATGCAGTGTATATTGCAAATAAAATAGATGAGATTGAAGATTCTTGTGATACTTCTATTTTTATCTCAGTCTTGTCTTATTTCATTTTATCAAAGAAAAGTTGTATGATTCTTTTAGATATAAAACAGTTAACTCATTTTATTAGAGAAAGTGACATTTTTAACATCTTCAAAGTCTGAATTAACTTTGACTTTGAAACATGATCAAATGCTTCTTTTATATCAATAAAAACTGCAGTTGAGACCAGATCTTTATGCTTTACTATTTAAATATCATGAATAACTGAGAGAACAGTGTTAATTGCAGAACATTATTTTCTATCTCTCATTTATTCACTGAATAAAAGAGAGTTATTAATAAAGCTAATAAAAGATAGTTGAGTAGCTATTATCTTTTTCAAAATCTTTTCTAGACAGTTTAATAGAGATATTACTCTATATAACTTAGAAATTGAAGTATTTCTATTAGGTTTTATAAGAATCACTTCAGTGACTTCTCTTCAGTATTCAGAATAATATTCATTTTTCAAGAGATTGAAAAAGAGCTCAAAATATTCATTCTTTAAGTAGAAATATATATTTTGAATAATTAAGTGATTAATTGAATCAGGTTCTGCAGCAGTTTTAACAGAACTTGAGAAGATAGCTGACTCTAATTCATCTTGTGTAAGATCAGATCATTCTCAGTTATTTTCATTAATATAGTTAAGAAGTGATATATTCTCTTTCTCTGAATCTGAATCTGAATCTGATGAGTTCTGAAAGAGAATTCTCATGAAAGCTTGATATTTTTTCTCAAAAGAGTTTACTGTATATGATTCATTGTGAAACTTATATTTTAAGGCTGAAAGTTTTGCTACACTTCTTATTTTAGTATAGTTAAAAGCTTTAAAAACTTTCTTTTCTTATACTTTTTTAAGAAATTTATTCCAGCAGTCTGTTTTAACTCTTTTAATATCTGAAAAATATTCATTTCTGACAGTTTTGAACTCTTTATTAGATATTATATCATTCTTTCAATCTCTTCTAGCAGTAGCTAATGCTTTTCTTTTAGATAAGATATTCTCATTTCATCAAGATTTTGAATACTCAGAAGATTTTCTCTTTGAAATATTATCTCTAACACTTGTTAGAATAATAGATGTAATAAGCTTCACTCTATTCTCAAGTATTTCATTTGAGATATCTTGATCAGAATTTCAATATAGCTCATTCTATCTTTCAGATTTTAACAGTTTTATACTTTCTTCAACTGCTTTTTAATCAGCTTTTTCAAAGTTAAACTGATTAGAGAGAAGAGGATTTTCACTCATTTATTTTTCACTTAGTTTAATATTAAATTGAATAATCTCATGACCTGATTCTGATGTCTTATTTGAATCAATAAACCAGTTTACAAGTCTTCTTTTCATTAGACTACAGGCACTAGCCACCCGCAGAATGCATCTTAAGCTAATTACATTTAACTCTCTATAATTAACCGATCACTGTGTCTGTCCTCTCAGGCCAGTCACTAATTTCCAGAGGTGTTAGTTAGTGACTGTCATCACTCACTTGATGATGTACATATCAAGCTTTCAGTTGCTGATCTCGGCCTCATTAGATGCTCATAGGCCTATCAATCAGCTATCATGACCTCACTCTGTGTTAGAGACTAATTATAGGCTTGATGACTGCAGTTCTTCCTGCCAGTATTAGGGCTTGGCAGGGAGCTTGCAGGCTCTAGCCTATCAGAGTGCTCTGTCTAGGGCCTAGATATGCATCTAGGCCTGCTAGTCAGATGATTTTCAAAATCATTCTCTGTATTTGAAGAGAAGCTAGGCTTCAATGACAGCTCTAGTTAGAGACTTGCTTAAGTAGTGTATAATCACTACATTAGGCTTAACTCTATCTTGTTAGAACCTTGATGAGTGCACAGTAGAATAGTGAGATATTAACATTTCATACCAGCTCTGATGAGTGTTCACAGAATCTTACTTAACTAGTGGCTTGACTTGCAGTAGAGAGTTCTACTCTGCATCAAGTCTTACTAATTAGACTCAGCCTCTATTACATGAGGGCTTTCATGGGTAAGAAGTAGCAGGTGTCAGCAGTGGGATTCGAACCCACGCATCTCTAATGTGTGCGGCCTTGGTTACCAGTCTTACCAACTGAGCCACGCTGGCTTGAACAAGGTATCTTATTAAATGCTTAAAACAGAAGCTTAATATTCTCTAACAATGATAGAATTTATAAAGATAATATTTACAAGACTATGAATCTTACACAGATCTATGTCAACACTTATAAAATACTCTAAAAAAGAAGTCATTGATAAGACTGCTGACAAAGTCACTGATAGTAAAACTATATAATAATCTATGTCATTAGTCTGACTAATATTAAGAAAGCTCTAGAGAAGTTATTCTGTACTATAATAACAGATTTCTATATAAAACTTTCTCAATAATATTATAAATATCTAAATATCTTTTGATAAGATAATAATATTATAAATCTACTTCTCTTATAAGGTTCAGAAGTGAATCACAGTATTAAGTTAAAAAAGAAGAATAATAAGAACTCTGAATTATTATAAGATTCTCTTTATAACATGTTCTGAGATGAACTTCTTCTTCTTTGAAAGATACTTAATAATGTGTTGAATAAAGAATTTATATATATTAGTAACTTATCTACTGCAGCTTCTATTCTCTTTGTAAACAAATCAGATAAAGAACTCTGATTCTGTGTAAACTATTAAGAACTGAACAGATTAACAAAGAAAGACTGTTATTCTTTATCTCTTATCAATGAAATTCTAGCTTACATTGAATAAGCTCAATGATTTACAAAGCTAGATATCATCATTGCATTTCATAAGATCTGTATTACTGAAGAAGATAAGTGACTTACAGTATTCTGAA
Organism: Blastomyces gilchristii SLH14081; assembly: GCF_000003855.2. Taxonomy (NCBI): domain Eukaryota; kingdom Fungi; phylum Ascomycota; class Eurotiomycetes; order Onygenales; family Ajellomycetaceae; genus Blastomyces; species Blastomyces gilchristii. The sequence goes on along the minus strand of NW_003101642.1, from coordinate 216,149 downwards.
CATAATATAATCTCTCTGAATAAATAGTCACATCTTTCAGACTGACTAACACTCTCAGTATATTTCAGAAGTATATCAACTGAGCACTCTGAGATTTTCTTAATAAATTTATATCTGTGTATCTCAATGACATTCTCATCTTCACTGATGAGTTCAGAAAAGAATATCAAGAATATATGTGAAGAGTATTATAATAACTATAAGAAGCAGAACTACTGATAGACATAGATAAGTGTAATTTTAAAGTTAAAAGTATAAAATATCTAAACTTTATTATAGAAGCTAGTAAGAGAATCTGAATGAATTCTGAGAAGATCTCTGCTATTCTTGAATAAGAAGCTCTACACACTATGAAAGATGTATAAAGCTTCATTGAATTTACTAACTTCTATCAGTGATTTATACAAAACTTCTCCAGGCTATGAGACAGTTATATATAGCCTGTATTACATCAGTAGCTGATTATGAAGTTCAAGTTTGATGGAATAATCAAGGGAATTTCACTGAACTCTTTCAAAGTCTGCAAAACAGAGCCTTGAGAAGAATTCTGAGAGCATTCAAATTATCTTCTATTAAAGCAATGGAAATTGAAGCTTCAATTCCTTCTCCTGCTATTAGATTTGAAAAGGCCTGTATGAACTATGCTCTGAGAGTTGTAAAGATGAGCTCAAATCATATAATCAGAGAAAGAGTCTCTTCTTCATTTCCATCAATTAACTCTGGAAATGAACTGGATTGGAATAGATTTCTTGATTGAAATGAAAATAATTCTTCAAAGAAAATGCCTTCTCAACTGTACAGACTATGCTCTCTGATTAAAAACCAATTCTCTTCTCTAAATGTTGAAAAAGTTGATCATGAGAAGTTATCTCTCTGGAGAGAAAAGCTTGAATGTCTTATAGACTTATAAATAAGTGAACTATCAAAAGAGAAAGAATATGAACAGCATTTGAAGAGAATCTCTACAATCAATATAAAAGACTCTATTCTGATTTATTCAGATGACTCAAAAAATGAGAATTTGAATAGATTAGGCGCAGGCATTGCTTATACTGAAGATAATATTAATTTTATCTCAGATTTCTGAAATCTAGGCTGTGAATCTGAAGTCTTTGATGATGAACTATTTGTAATAGTGAAAGCTTTCAAACTCATTGAAATAAAATCTCATAAAAGAGGAAATTGTTTGAAAGAGGCATGAATATTCTCTGATAGTCAAGCTGCTTTAAAAAGACTTAGAAATAGTCAGATTTATAATGATCAAATGAATCCTGAACTGATCTTAAACTCTGTTTGAAAAATTCAAAAGAGAAGAATATTAAAGCTGATAATTCATCTGCACTGAGTTCCTGCTCATATGAATATTCATGGCAATGAATTGGCTGATTCAGCTGTAAAAAAGAGTGCAGAATTAAGCAGATCTATTCAAAAAATTGTGTTCTGGTCTTTTATAAAGAGAAAAATAAAAGAATCTTGTTTAGACAAGTGAAATGAAAGCTGGCAGAAACAAAAGAAGAGTATACATTATTCAAGATTTGAAACAAAACCCAAGTGGAAATCTTGTTCAATTAAATGTAAAAAGAAAATATTCTCATCTATAATACAGCTGAAACTAGGACATGGCTATTTCAAATCTCATATACAAAGATTTGATGATAGATTTGACTCAATAGAATGCTCATTCTGCAATACAAATGAGAATCCTGAGCATATTGTAATGCACTGTGCATTATACAATAGTCTCAGAGCCAGATTGAAAGAGAAGTATGATCTAAATCAATTAAATATGAGATTCTTATTCTCAACTGAGACAGGAATTAAATACTTAATAGACTTTCTATCAGAAACTCAAGCAGCTACAAGAAAATGGCTAAATTCAGAATTATCTGAATATGAAGAGGAGGAAATCAACCAGATATAGTCTGTTAAAACAGCTATATACTATCTTTTAATAATTTGTTTTGTTACAGTCTTTCTTTACTTTATCTTTTTTTTTCAATTCCTTTCTATCTATCTATTTAATGTGTCTATCTTTAAGACTGTGTTCTCTTTTCCTTTGTCATGATATTGTCAAATGGTTTCAAAGTATCAGAAGATGTTAAAACACTGCAATTTGTAAATGGTTTTTGTATTCTGAGCTGGAATTTTCTGATTTTGCATATCTGAAATTGATGAATGTATAATAGTTAACTTTACAGATATAGGAAAAACCCTGGGAACTAAAAGTTCTCAGGTAGATGTCATAGTCTCTGACTGCATACATCTATAATTGAAGAATAATAATAATAATACAAAACTTCTCAGATATTATAAGATTACTTACAGAACTTATTAAGAAGAACTCAGTATTTCAATAATCAGTGAACACTAATGCTGCATTTATACAGATGAAGAAGATATTTATTAATATATCTCTATTAATAATATTTAACTTTGACTGTGAAATAGTTGTTGAAGTTGACTTCTCTGACTATATTACAGAGAGAGTGATATTATAATATAATAATGAAGATGTCTTATAATTATGTATCTTCATATCTAAGAAGTTAAGCTCTGTTAAATACAACTATGAGATCTATAATAAGAAACTTCTTATAATAGTACACTGTCTAGAAGAATAAGACTCTGAGTTCTGAAGTGTCTTCAAATTTGAGATAATTATAGATTGTAAGAATCTTAAATACTTTACTATCACTTACAAGCTTACTGAATAACAGATGTGATGATCTGAGCTATTAAGCTGTTTTCATTTCATAATACACGATCACTTCAGCAGTCAGAACTCAATGACAGATATTCTCTTATAATAAGAGTAAGATATATTGTCTAATGTAACAGACACTCACTGAATGAACTGAGAGTACTGACTCTTAGATCTGAAAATACTAGTTGATTATGATAAGATTACTTATGACACTATACACACTTCTCTGATTAGAATATTTTCTCTCTAAACTAACACTGATATTAACACTGATACTGATACTGATATCTCAACTTCTCTCAAATCTACACTGAATGAATTATGATATATAACAGCTCAAACTAATGAACTTCTCTAAGCACTCACTGAAGCAGTATATTAAGAAGCACTCTGATTTCTCTCAGAACTATGTATAAGAACTGACATCTCAGAATACTCAATCAATGACAATAACACTCTATAATTTTATAAATAATACTAACTCTCTTATTCTGAACTTTTATACACCTGAATAATATAAGAGATATATAATTTATGTATAACTGATTATCTGAGTTATGAATAACTGTATTAAATGATCTCTTGAGAATTCTACTGATCTGAGATATTGAACAGTATCAGATACTTTGTTTAAAACTGTAACTATTATTCTTCTATTATCTTATAAAAGAACTGTAGAAAAGATCTACTGAAATCACTTAATATTTCTAATAGAATCTGATGAGATATAGTAATTAACTTTGCTATTGATCTCTCTAAGAGTAAGAGTTATAAGAATGTTCTGATTATTATTAACTGATTGAGTAAAGATATTATATTAGAATCTTATGATAAAATAAATACTGAACAAGTTATTAAAGTCTTTCTATAAAGCTCATTCTACTGAATGTATGAATTACTGAGATCTATAGTATCAGATCAAGACTGTTAATTTATAAGCACTCTCTGAATAAGAATCTATCAAGTTCTCAAGATTATATATTACTTATTAACTGCATATTACTCTGAGACTGATGATATATCAGAATGAATAATTCAGACAGTGAAGAATTATCTTCATAAGTTCTATAATCATTCTTAAGATGACTGATATAATCTTCTTCTACATACTAAAGTTACTATCAATGACTGAGATACTGTTTTAGCAGATGTAAGTCTGTTCTTTCTTATATACAGATATCACATGAAAGTGTTAAATCTTCTAGAGATTATACATTTTATACTGAACTCTCACAGTTTAATTCAGATCACTGATAATATAGTAATAAAGCTTTAAGATATCTATAACTGAGTAGAAGTCTTCATGATGAGTGTTAAATAAAATTAAGAAGATTAAATTAATATTTACTGAGATTCTACTAAGTAATATAAGATAGAAGATCTGATATAATTAAATCTTAAGAATATACAGATTATATACTCATCTTATACACTGAATTACTGTTATATTAAATATAAGATAATAGAAGTTCTAGATAGTTATAACTATTATCTTAACACATTATCAAAGATTTATAATGTCTTTTATATAAATTTACTCTGCTGTGCTGACACTGATCTATTCTCTTCTCAACTGATTTCTGACTGACAGTCATCAGAGATTATAGAAGAAGATAATGAACTTGAATGAGAGATTAAAGATATTCTTGATAAGAGACTCTGCAGCTGTAACTGATAATATCTTGTGAAATGAGTCAGTTATAATTATCTGATCTGAACTTTAAGTTCTGTGTTATCTGAGACTGCAGTTCTTAACTGATGAGAACTATGTATAACTTCACTTCGGAAAAGAGAGAGTTAATGTAATAAGCTGTATCTGATCAATTATATAGACTATTTCATTACACTTCATAGATTCTCATATTCTCACTGAAAGCTCTGATTCTCAGTCACTGATTCTCAGCTGAAAGACTCACAGAATTTCTAATCTTTCATCTCAAAGCTTTACTGCATACATTATTATGTATATATATGAATATTCACTTCAATCACCGATTTCTGCACTTTCTCTTTTCTTTTCTTCTCTAACATTTTTCACTTTGTTATATAAGATCTATAAATATCATACTGATCTATTCAGCGTAGTCCTCTTACATAATAGAAAACAGCTCTGTTTTTAATTCTTTATAAGAATATTGTATAAAACTCAGAGAAAAACACCTTACTTTTTCAAGAGAAGTAAAAAACTAATTCTAAGATCTTTTTTTTTTTGCATTAACTGCTACAGAAGAATGAGATAGAAACTGCTAAGATATACACTACTATATATTCTCTATCAAGACTTTCTCTCTTCAGAGTCTTGATATTATAGAGAATATAAGCCTGTTTCTATATAATAATATAAATATTATCAGTGAGATGTAGAGAAACTGATTATTTATATCTTAAAATAGAAGACTTTATTAATAATTATATTAATATAGAGTTAATTCTCAAATTCAATAGAAATCTAGTATTACTATTCTCAATTTCTTATAGAATCTATTGAATATTAAGATATTAAAACTAGATTTAATATATCTCACTATGCAGAGATCAAAGACTCAGTCAGATCTTAAGATATACTAATTTTATAGTTATTATATCTGCTGATTATATACTAAATACTGTTAACAAGGTATCTTTTTGTATCTTTCTGCCAGAGATAGACCAGGTTGAATGAGATGATATGAAAGGTGTAAAGCTTGTGTAATTGAAAGATTGCTAGCTTGTGAAAAGTTATATGATAAAAGAATTAGTAAGCCAGATTATGTGACCTGACACTCTCACTCATCAGAGTAACTATACACAATGCTATATACAAAATTCGCCTTCAAATCAAGTACAGGTACAAAAAATAACTGAAAAATATGTAGTAATGAAAAACTAGTCATGAGAATTATCATTTTTTATCTCTCTATTCTTCTATCTTCTTCATCTTAATACTCTTCTTTCAACATGTATATTTCAATGTTTTAAGTGATTTAGTAAGCTTATTCACTGTGTTCTCAGCAGATGAAATATATCAGATAGATATCTTATTCTTGCAGATGAGATTCTGAAGAATATGAAAACAGACCTCTATATGCTTCAAGTGATGTGAAATTGCTTCAGAAGAGAGCAGCTCTATGATAAACTTATTATCAGCATGAATTGTATAAGTCAGATCATTGACTGTGATGGAAATGAGATGATCATCAGCATTCAGATTATTGAGATAAAATGAGATGAATTCAGCATCTTCTAGAAGCTCTCAGAGACAGACAAGCTCATATACAGTCTCAGAGAATGCAATATATTCAGTCTCTGTTGATGATTTGAAGACCTCTGTTTGTCAGCAGCTCCGTCATGCAACGGGGCCACCCGTCATATAGATGATATAACCGGTGGTTGAATGAGATTCTGGATTTCTACCAACTCAATCGGCATCTGTGTATGTTACAGGTTCAATTTCAGCACCTCTGTGATAGATTATACTCTCATTGATTGAACTCTGTAGATATCAGAGTATACACTTATATACAGCTCAGTTCTTTGATGTAGACTGAGAGCTGAATTGTCTAAGAAATCCTGCAGTGAAACTCATATCAGAACATATATTGAATATCAGATATTGCAGAGATCTGATACTGAATTGATAGAACTGTAGAATAAATTCTGCTATGTATGCAATCAGTTTCTCATTGTCATTCATGAAATTGATGTTCTTCTTCAGAGAAGTGAATGTAGAATGATAGTCATTTATTAAGAACTTCTTCAGAAGATTTCTTACAAAGAGAGATTGAGACAATATTAATGAAGTTAAATCTCTATCAATCTTCATTTCTAGATAGTGATTGAAATTCTCTACATACTTGATCTTATAATTAGCAGCAATTTCAGCTTTAACTCAGTTCAGATTATCAATTTTCAGACTGTAGAGACAGACATTATTCATGTAAATAATTATATAGACCTGTCTTTCATCATGAATAAATAGTTCAGTATCATAGAGACTGACACAACCGCTCTATCATGAACTCGGTCGATTTTTCGAATAAGAACCCGCTGATAGATCCATCAAAAAGCCCTCAATCATATGAGCATTTTGATCCCATCGCTGACCGCATACCCCGTGTAGTGATGAAGTTATCCAGTCAAATGTGAACCAGATGTTGTTTGAAACTCCTGTGTGAGATTATCCCCTGTTCTCCCCTATCACACCACAACCCCGGGCCAAAGTGCCATATAAATTGTAAGATGAAGAGACCTAGCCATATGCATCAATCTTCTTGATTTTGAAAGATTCTCAATTTATAATTGTGAAGATATCTGAGAAGTGATCTCTGTGAAAACCATGTTCATCTTTGATGTTTCAAAACATTAATACTAAGTCTCACTCTTGTATTATTCTTCTCAATCTGGCCTATCTTCAGCAGAAAAATACAAAAAGATATCTTGACAATAATATCAAGTATATAATCAACAGAAACTTCTGAAGTATAATCTCTATGAATACTCTGTCTGTCTTCAGTGTATCTAGACATTAACACCAAGTCTCACTCTTATACTGTTTCTCTCAATCTGGCCTATTCTCAGCAGAATAATATAAAAAGATACCTCAGCAACAGTATTTAATATATAATCAGTGAATAATGAGTCAACAGAATAAGTTAACAGTATATTAACAACTATAAAATCAGTATATCTCAAGATCTGACTGAGTCTTTGATCTCTGCATAGTGAGATATATTAAATCTAGTTTTAATATCTTAATATTCAATAGATTCTGTAAGAGATTGAGAACAGTAACACTAGATTTCTATTGAATTTAGAAATTAACTTTATATTAATATAATCATTGATAAAGTCTTCTATTTCAAGATATAAATAATCAGTTTCTCTACATCTCACTGATAATATTTATATTATTATATAGAAATAGACTTATATTCTCTATAATATCAAGACTCTGAAGAGGAAAAGTCTTGATAGAGAGTATATAGTAGTATATATCTTAGCAGTTTCTATCTCATTCTTCTGCAGCAGTGAATATAAAAAAAGATCTTAGAAATAGTTTTTTATTTCTCTTGAAAAAGTAAGATATTTTTCTCTGAGTTTTATACAATATTCTTATAAAGAATTAAAAACAGAGTTATTTTCTATTATAATTTTATATTCTTTTAAGTAAGAATTACTTTTTCAGTAACTGAAGAGCTTTTATTAATACTTAATTCTTTTTTACACTCTTTATTAACTGATTTGAGTTGCACACTTATTGTGTGAAAAGAATTGAATAATTTAGAATAAAATTAAATAGTTTTAATCAATTTCTCTGCAAAAAATTGATTTATTTTTTATCAGTTTTTCTCTTAAAAACTGTTATATTATCTGATTTATTATTAATTAATATTATACTTTTTCTCACTGTATCTTAAGAAAGAAATTATAAAGATTTTATTAATTTATCTTAAAAATCAATTTTAATTTATTAGATTTTCTTTAAAAATCTAACCTAGTTACTGAACTAGTGTGAAAAAAATCAGGTATTTTATATATAAAAGTCTTATATTCTTCTTTTGAAACAGTCTGATCAACTTTTCAATTGAAAATAGACTTAGAAATCTCTTAATTAAAACAGTCTGATCAACTTTTCAATTCAAAAGAGTTCAATAAATATCTTAATTAAAACAGTCTGACTAATCTTTCATTGAGTGAGAATAATGAGTTTAAAAATACACTCAGTTGATATGAAAAAAGATGCTTTCTCAAATACTATTTCTGAGATTGAAATTCTGAAGAGAAGAAAGAAAGAAGAAATAGAGAAATAATAAGTTCTTAAAATACAGATACTTGAAAAAGTAAGCAAGATTCTTGAAAAGCAGTGTCTGAGTAAGATAAATAAAGAAGTTCTATTAATTCTTCATACTTAGACTAGACAACTATAGAAAGTGATCAAGTTTAAACTTAGAATTTCAAACACAGTTTCAAAAATATTGAAAATTTCTAATATAATCACTGACTCTTCATTTTACTCTTCTTCTTCTTTTTCTACTTCTTCTTCTTCTTTTATGTGCTCAAGCAGCTGAATCTACTATCTTTAAATCTGGTATGTCTAAACCTGCTGTCTCTAAACCTGCTGTCTGAAAACCTGCTCAAAATTCTAAGAAAACTGAGAAGAATACTGCTCATACTTCTAGTTATAGAAAAGTGAAGAAAAAAATACAAAAAGAGAAAAACTTTCAAATCTTCAAAAATAGAACACTGATTCTCAAAGTTTCAAATCAGAATATCTTTCAGAGAAACAAGTTAAACTCAAATCTTATTTTCAGAATTAGAAATGAAATTAATCAGCAGTTCTTTTCTCAGTTAATAACTGATATTAAAGTTTAAAAATCAGTTATAGCTTCAATTGAGTCATTCTTCTTTAAAAACTTTATTATTCTGACTACAATGTCTGAATTTAGTGCAGAATTCCTTATTTAGAATAAGAATCTCTGAAAATCAGCAGTAGAATCTTTGTTAAATATAATAATTCTATTTAAGAGAGATGAAAAGTAGAATAAATTCATTCTTTATAATATTTCAGTTGAAATTTTTAACAGTGAAGAAGAAATACTACTTCTCAAAAATGAATTAGAAGAATATAACTCTATTCAACTGAGAAAAGAGTCTGTATACCTAAATTCAATTAAGTTCAGATAAAGCAGAAGAAATGCCTCTGTTCTAGTATATATAAAGATACTTAAATAGTCAAAGATCTCTGAAGTAAGAGTAGCAGATTTGAAAATGAGAGTTCATGAATACAAAAACTCAAGAATGAATCTAAAAGCTTAAATACAGTGTTCAAACTGTCAAAGATATGAATACTTTATAATCTCTTATTTTAGAGACTCAAAATATGCATTCTATACTAGAGATTACAAAACTAGTGAGTATAAATATGAAACATGCTTAAAAAGAGATGAAATATGTCAATACACTCTGCTTAAATACTCTAATTATAAAGAAAAACATGCATCTAGCTCAAAAGAATGTATGTTTACTTCAAGAACTTAAAAGAACTGAAGAAAAGATAAAGCTTAGAATAAATCTAGAACTGAAGAGAATAGTCAAATCAGTAAATCTACAACTGTAAGCTTAAAAAGAAGAAACTCTTGACTATATAAATTCTCAAACTTCAATTCTTCAGCTAAATATAAACAGAATTTGAATTCTCAAACTTCTGTTAATATTAGAGAATTGAGAAATGACTCTGATAATAAACTAGATATAATATAAGTAGTTAAGATTTCTACTTTTCAAAATAGTTATAATCTACTATCTGATAATAGTAATTAGATTCTACTCTATCTTTACTCTCTTTTAGTATGAATATACAGTAAAAATAATAAAAAAAGTTTAAAAACTCTTTAAAAATCATATTTATTCAAAATAATGTGAATAGAAACTTAAATTGTATTTATTCTTGTCTTCAATTATATTTGAATAAAAAGTTAATTTTAAACTGCTTCAGAAACTGAATTTTAATACTGAGTAAAAATATATCATTTCTCATTTAAGCTACTACTACTTTCTATCTTAAAAGTCTGAGATAAAGTCAAGAGTAGTAATCTATAAAAGAAAGAGATCAAGATATTAATTTAATCTAAGATTTAATATCATATCTGACCCTGATATTCTGATGAGTGATATTATAGATAAAGAGAATGATATTAATATTATACAGCTTATAAATATTTATAATAAAAAGTCATTGAAGAAAAATAATAATATCTGAACAATTAATAGAGACTTTCTGAATATAACTTCATTAAGAAACTCTATAATTATAGAAGATTTTAATACATATCATTTCTAATAGAATTCAGAATGTAAAAGAGTAGTAAGAGTAGATAATCTAATTAAATAAATCTTTAAACATTTAATAGATTTAGTTAACAAGTCTGATCAATAAATATTCCTTAGAAAAGATATAAAACAGAAATCTATTATAGATTTAATCTTCATATTATAAAATCTAATGAAAAAAGAACTTGTATACTGATTTACTAATTCAAATAAGACATCAGAATCAGATTATGAGATTATTCAATTTAATATTGAACTGAGTGAAAAATAAATGAGTGAAAATTCTCTTCTCTCTAATCAGTTTAACTTTGAAACAGTGGATTGAAAAGCAGTTGAAGAAAGTATAAAACTGTTAAAATCTGAAAAGTAGAGTGAGCTATATTGAAATCCTAATCAAGATATCTCAAATGAAATGCTTGAGAATAGAGTGAAGCTCATTACATCTATTATTCTAACAAGTGTTAGAGATAATATTTCAAAGAGAAAGTCTTCTGAGTATTTCAAATCTTGATAAAATGAGAATATTATATCTAAAAGAAAACAATTAGCTACTGCTAGAAGAGATTGAAAGAATAATATAATATCTGATAAAGAGTTCAAAGCTGTCAGAAATAAATATTTTTCAGATATTAAAAGAGCTAAAACAGACTGCTGAAATAAATTTCTTAAAGAAGTATAAGAAAGGAAAGTTTTTAAAGCTTTTAACTATACTAAAATAAGAAGTGTAGTAAAACTTTCAGTCTTAGAATATGAGTTTTAGAATGAATTATATACTGTAAATTCTTTTGAGAAAAAATGTCAAGCTTTCATAAGAATTCTCTTTCAAAACTTATCAGATTCAGATTCAGAGAAAGAGAATATATCACTTTATAACTGTATTAATGAAAGTGACTGAGAATGATCTGAGCTTACATAAGATGAATTAGAGATAGTTATCTTCTCAAGTTCAGTTAAAACTGCTGCAGAGCCTGATTTAATCAATCACTTAATTATTCAAAATACATACTTCTACTTAAAGAATGAATATTTTGAGCTCTTTTTCAATCTCTTGAAAAATGAATATTATTCCGAATCCCGAA
>NW_003101642.1:200849-204150 GCF_000003855.2 Blastomyces gilchristii SLH14081 | reverse complement strand
ATGAAGTAGTTAGGGATTGGGGTCAGTGGGTGGCGGTGGGAGTCACATGCAAGAGAAGCTGAGGATAAGTCCCTGGCAGGATGTTAAAATTCAGATCAAGGGTTGATTATACGGGAGGAAAAACAGGGTGTAGGAGACCAGGTCAAGTTAGCAAGAACATAGGAAAATGCAAAGAAGTGGCAATTAGATACATGCGATAGTAACTTCCCAGCCCAGGAACATAGAGCAATATTATTGAAAGGGATTTGTACATCTCTGTATTTATTAGGAACCTGAGGTGCTTGAGTTCCAGATTTAATGTATTCTCTGTGAGTTTCAAACCCACACGCCTTGGTTTCCCATGCCAAGGCACTACCAGGTGATCACATTAATCATTCAGTCACTGAGACAGCTTTAAGAAGAATTCTGAGAGCATTCAAATCATCTTCTATTAAAGTAATGAAAATTGAAGCATCAATTCTCTTCTCTATTATTAGATTTGAAAAGATCTGTATAAACTATGCTCTGAGAGTTATAAAGTTAAGCTTAAATTATATAATCAGAGAAAGAGTCTCTTCTTCATTTTTATCAATTAACTCTGAAAATGAACTAGATTGAAATAGATTTCTTGATTGAAATGAAAATAATTCTTTAAAGAAAATGTCTTCTCAACTATACAGACTATACTCACTGATTAAAGATTAATTTTCTTCTTTAAATATTGAAAAAGTTAATTATGAGAAGATATCTCTCTGAAGAGAAAAGCTTGAATCTCTTATAGACTTATAAATAAGTGAACTATCTAAAGAGAAAGAATATAAACAGCATTTGAAGAGAATTTCTACAATCAATATAGAAGACTCTATTCTGATTTATTCAGATAACTTAAAAAATAAGAATTTGAATAGATTAGATACAGACATTGCTTATACTGAAGATAATATCAATTTTATCTCAGATTTCTAAAATTTAGACTGTGAATCTGAAGTCTTTGATACTGAACTATTTATAATAGTGAAAGCTTTCAAACTCATTGAAATAAAATCTTATAAAAGAGAAAATATTTTGAAAGAGATATGAATATTCTCTGATAGTCAAGCTGCTTTAAAAAGACTTAGAAATAGTCAGATTTATAATAATTAAATGAATCTTGAACTGATTTTAAACTCTGTTTTGAAAATTCAAAAGAGAAGAATATTAAAGCTGATAATTTATCTACACTGAGTTTCTACTTATATGAATATTCATGACAATGAATTGACTGATTCAGCTGTAAAAAAGAGTGCAGAATTAAGCAGATCTATTCAAAAAATTATGTTCTAGTCTTTTATAAAGAGAAAGATAAAAGAATCTTATTTAAACAAGTGAAATGAAAGCTGACAGAAATAAAAGAAAAGTATATATTATTCAAGATTTGAAACAAAACTTAAGTGAAAATCTTATTCAATTAAATGTAAAAAGAAAATATTCTCATCTATAATATAGCTGAAACTAGAATATAACTATTTCAAATCTTATATACAAAGATTTGATGATAGATTTAATTTAATAGAATGCTCATTCTATAATGCAAATGAGAATTCTGAGTATATTATAATACACTGTACATTATATAATAGTCTCAGAGTCAGATTGAAAGAGAAGTATAATCTAAATTAATTAAATATGAGATTCTTATTCTCAACTGAGATAGAAATTAAATACTTAATAGACTTTCTATCAGAAACTCAAGCAGCTACAAGAAAATAACTAAATTCTGAAATATCTGAATATGAAGAGAAGGAAATTGATCAGATATAGTCTGTTAAAACAGCTATATACTATCTTTTGATAATTTGTTTTATTACAGTCTCTCTTTACTTTACTTTTTCCTTTCTATTCTTTTCTATCTATCTATTTAATGTGTCTATCTTTAAGACTATGTTCTCTTTTCTTTTGTTATGATATTGTCAAATGATTTCAAAGTATCAGAAGATGTTAAAATACTGCAATTTATAAACAGTTTTTATATTCTGAGCTGGAATTTTCTGATTTTGTATATCTGAAATTGATGAATGCATAATAGTTAACTTTATAGATATAGAAAAAACTCTGAGAACTAAAAGTTCTCAGATAGATATCATAGTCTCTGACTGCATATATCTATAATTGAAGAATAATAATAATAATAATAATAGAGACTGACACAGAAGCCTGAGTATAATAGCATTTTTCACAGCTTCTCATATCATAAGAGTGCTGCTTGCTTAAGACTGTAGAGTCTCTATATTAACTTACATACAAGATTATCACAGTCTTCACAGAATTCTGTGAGTTGATTTATATATATCTGTTCATTGACAGGCAGTTGAGTGTTTAAAAAAGCAGTCATTATATCAATCTACAGAATATATCATCCCCAGAATGCTGAGATCATCATGAGAGCTTGAGAGGTAAATGCAGAGATGACAGATGCAAAGATTCTTGAATAATTGACTCTCTTCTATTGATGATTTTCACAGACAACTCAGCAGGCCTTATAACAGATAATCTTACTTATATTATTAAACTTTTTATCAAATACTCATTGACTGCAGAGAACACTCATTTATAGTATTCTCTCTATCAGTTGTCAGACCTTTATCTATTTTAAACAGTTAATTTCTTTAACACAGATCTTGTAATAATACTTTCATTTCATGGATGCTTTGACCCGTGTGAGGTTTTTCAGAATTGAAAGTGCGGCAATCTCAGAATCAGTGAGTAGGTCTTTAAGATTATTTCTCACTGAAGATTCCCTCACTGTAGTGATATCTCTTGTAGATGTTAAACAATCATCAGATTCAACTATAAGTTCTGAGAAGTTCAGTGTATTCTGTATCAAAAAAATAGATATTCTCGCGCAGATATCATAGTCAATCCACTAATTATTAGTGAGTATGAGAAATAATGAACACTCAGGTTGAATTTCCTCATCAATGAACAGATCATCAATTGATGAATCAGAAATTACTGAAGAAATTATTATGAGAATTGTTGCAGGAATTGTTGCAGTGAGTAGGCCTGATGTTGTCAAAGAAATCACTGCAGCTGCTTTACAGACTGCATTGAGTAGAACCTTCAGATTATGTGAAGTAGTCAGTATTGATAAATCAGTAAGATGAAGATTCTTCTGAAAAGATGATGTTTTTTAATATGTATAAACATCTGTTGAAGGAATTCATCAATCTATAATTAGTAAAATCATCATATCTCATAAAAATCAAGTCTTTGAAATGAGAAGTCATCTTATTGATGAGCTGAAGACTATCTCAGATGCTTTACATCTCATCAGTGAATGCTA
>NW_003101642.1:197966-200749 GCF_000003855.2 Blastomyces gilchristii SLH14081 | reverse complement strand
ATGCTATAATGCAGAAGATAGAGCTTCAAGTCAGGTCTCATACAGTGTATTTGGCTTTGTATTTTCAGAGCTCTCATACAATATCATTGAGATTGATATAAGGTTAAGCAGCTCTGTGACTGTAATAACTGTCTCATCTCACATCTTTTCAGAAGTAGAAGAATCTATTAATAGTGATTAGAACTTCTCAATAATTAAACTGATCAATTATTCAGATACTTCATCTTACTGTGAAGTATGAGAAGAAGTCAGCTCTTATTTTATTTCTTCACTGAGTATATATGCTGTGACTGTATTTGAATTCAATTCTTCATGATCTGAGTGAATGATTGCAATGTTACATTTCATCAGATTCTTGATGAATTAATTGAAGATTGATAAATATCTCAACATCTCATTCTTGTGTTTCAATAGAAATATTCATCTCATTCAGATGGCATTATCTGTAATTATTATTACACGCTTTTTGCCAGTATAAGATGATATATTTTCAGTTTCAAGAGTCTCATTATCACTAAATATATTCACTTAAATCTTCAAGGCCTTGCAGATGATATGATGTGGTGTGAAATTCTTGTAGAAAGCATGTTTCTGTTTAGTCTTAGCACATGTGATACAGAATGATAATTTTTTTTAAGCTGATAATAACAATATCAAATTGCAGGTCTCTGGTCATTTTTAATATACTATTTTCACTGATATGATCAAGTTGACAATGTCACTCATCTATTGAAAGCTGTTTCAGTAGAACTGCAGATAATCAAGATAAAGATGAGATAATAAACAATAATTACAGACATAAACTGCTTCATCATGAACTCACTCGATTTTTTGAATAAGAACCCGCTGATAGATTCATTGAAAAGTCCTCAATCATACAATCATTTTGACCTCATCGCCGACTGCATACCCCGTGTGGTAGTGAAGTTATTCAATCAAATGTGAACCAGACATTGTTCAAAACTTCTGTGTGGGATTATCCCTTATTCTCCCCTATCACATCACAACCCCGGGCCAAATTGCCATACAAATTGTAAGATGAAGAGACCTAGTCATATACATCAATCTTCTCAATTTTAGAAGATCTTCAATCTGTAATTGTGAAGATATCTGAGAAGTAATCTTCATGAAAACTCTGTTCATCTTTGATATTTCAAAACATCAATGCCAAGTCTCACTCTTGTATCATTCTTCTCAATCTGGCTCATCTCTGACAGAAAAATACAAAAAGATATCTCAGTGATAATATCAAGTATATAATTAATGAACACTTCTGAAGTGCAATCTCTGCAGTCTGTCTTCAGTGTATCTAGACATCAACACTAAGTCTCACTCTTGTACTATTTCTCTCAATCTGGCTCATCTCTGACAGAATAATACAAAAAGATATCTTGACAACAGTATTCAATACATAATCAGCAGATAATAAGTCAACAGAACAAGTCAACAGCATATTAACAACTATAAATTCAGTATATCTCAAGATCTGACTGAGTCTTTGATCTCTGCACAGTGAGATATATTAAATCTAGTTTTAATATCTTAATATTCAATAGATTCTGTAAGAAATTGAGAACAGTAATGCTAGATTTCTATTGAATTTGAGAATTAACTCTATATTAATATAATCATTGACAAAGTCTTCTATTTTAAGATATAAATAATCAGTTCCTCTACATTCTGCTGATAATATTTATATTATTATATAGAAACAGACTTATATTCTCTATAATATCAAGACTCTGAAGAGAGAAAGTCTTGATAGAGAGTATACAGTAGTGTATATCTTAGCAGTTTCTATTTCATTCTTCTACAGCAGTTAATATAAAAAAAAAAAGATCTTAGAAATAGTTTTTTACTTCTCTTGAAAAAGTAAGATGTTTTTCTCTGAATTTTATACAATATTCTTATAAAGAATTAAAAACAGAGCTATTTTCTATCATAATTTTATATTCTTTTAAATAAGAATTACTTTTTCAGTGACTGAAGAGCTTTTATTAATACTTAATTCTTTTTTACACTCTTTATTAACTGATTTAAGTTACACACTTATTGTATGAGAAGAATTGAATAATTTAGAATAAAATTGAATAGTTTTAATTAATTTCTCTGTAAAAAATTGATTTATTTTTTATCAGTTTTTCTCTCAAAAACTGTTATATTATCTGATTTATTATTAATTAATATCATACTTTTTCTCACTGTATCTTAAGAAAGAGATTGTAAAGATTTTATTAATTTATCTTAAAAATCAATTTTAGTTTATTAGATTCTCTTCAAAAATCTAATCTAGTTACTGAACTAGTGTGAAAAAAATCAGGTGTTTTATATATAAAAGTCTTTTTATTCTTCTTTTGAAACAGTCTGATCAACTTTTCAATTAAAAATAGACTTAAAAATCTCTTAATTGAAACAGTCTGATCAACTTTTCAAAAGAGTTTAATACATATCTCAATTGAAACAGTCTGATCAACTTTTCATTAAGTGAGAATAATGAGTTCAAAAATACACTTAGTTAATGTGAAAAAAGATGCTTTCTCAAATACTATTTCTGAGATTGAAATTCTGAAGAGAAAAAAGAAAGAAGAAATAGAGAAATAATAAGTTCTTGAAATACAGAAACTTGGAAAAGTAAGCAAGATTCTTGAAAAGCAGTGTCTGAGTGAGATGAATAAAGAAGTTCTATTAATTCTTCATACTCAGACTAGACAACTACAGAAGATGATTAAGTTTAAACTTAGAATTTTAAACACAGTTTAAAAAATATTGAAAATTTCTAGTAC
>NW_003101642.1:33457-197866 GCF_000003855.2 Blastomyces gilchristii SLH14081 | reverse complement strand
CTCTAAATCTGCTATCTCAAAATATACTCAAAATCCTGAGAAAACTGAGAAGAATAATACTCATACTTCTATTCATAGAAAAGTGAAGAAAAAAATGTAAAAAGAGAAAAACTTTCAAATCTTCAGAAATAGAAGACTTATTCTCAAAGTCTTAAATCAGAATATCTTACAGAGAAACAAGTTAAACTCAAATCTTATTTTCAGAATCAGAAATGAAATTAATCAGCAGTTCTTTTCTCAGTTAATAACTGATATTAAAGTTCAAAAATCAGTTATAGCTTCAATTGAGTTATTCTTCTTTGAAAACTCTATTATTCTGACTATAATGTCTGAATTTAGTGCAGAATTCCTTATTCAGAATGAGAATCTCTGAAAATTAATAGTAGAATCTTTATTAAACACAATAATTCTATCTAAGAGAGATGAAAAGTGAGATAAATTCATTCTTTATAATATGTCAGTTGAAATTTTTGACTGTGAAGAAGAAATACTACTTCTCAAAAATAAATTAGAAGAATATAACTCTATTCAACTGAGAAAAGAGTCTGTATAACTAAATTCAATTGAGTTCAGACAAAGTAGAAGAAATGTCTCTGTTCTAGTATATATAAAGACACTTAAACAGTTAAAGATCTCTGAAGTAAGAGTAGCAGATTTGAAAATGAGAGTTCATGAATACAAAGACTCAAGAATAAATCTCAAAGCTCAAACACAGTATTCAAACTGTCAAAGATATAAACACTTTGTAATCTTCTGTTTCAGAAACTCAAAATATGCATTCTATATCAGAGATTATAAAACTAGTGAGCATAAATATGAAGTATGCTTAAAAAGAGATGAAATATATTAACATACTCTGCTTAAATACTCTAATTACAAAGAAAAATATATATCTAGCTCAAAAGAATGTATATTTACTTCAAGAACTCAAAAGAACTGAAGAAAAGATAAAGCTCGAAGTAAATCTAGAACTGAAGAGAATAGTCAAGTCAGTAAACTCACAACTGTAAGCTTAAAAAGAAGAAACTCTTAACTATTTAAATCTTCAAACTTCAATTCTTCAGCTAAATATAAACAGAATTTGAATTCTCAAACTTCTGTTAAGATTAGAGAATTGAGAAATGACTCTGATAATAAACTAGATATAATATAAGCAGTTGAGATTTCTACTTTTCAGAATAGTTATAATCTACTATCTGATAATAGTGATTGGATTCTACTCTACTCTCTTTTAGTATAAATATACAATAAAAACAATAAAAAAAGTTTAAAAACTCTTCAAAAATCACATTTATTCAAGATAATGTGAATAGAAACTCAAATTGTATTTATTCTTATCTTCAAATTATATTTAAATAAAAAGTGAATTTTATACTGCTTCAGAAGCTGAATTTTGATGCTGAGTAAAAATATGTTATTTCTCATTCAAGCTACTACTGCTTTATACCTCAAAAGTCTGAGATAAAGTCAAGAGTAGTGATCTATGAAAGAAAGAGATTAAGATATTAATTTAATCTAAGATTTAATATCATATCTGACCCTGATATTCTAGTGAGTGATATTATAGATAAAGAGAATAAGTTTAATACTATACAGCTCATAAATATCTATAATGAAAAGTTATTAAAGAAAAATAATAACATCTGAATAATTAATAGAGAATTTCTGAACATAACTTTATCAAGAAACTCTATAATTGTAGAAGATTTCAATACACATCATCTCTGATGAAATTCAGAATATAAAAGAGTAGTAAGAGCTGATAATCTGATTAAATAAATCTTTATATATTCAATAGATTTGATTAACAAGTCTGATTAATAAACATTCTTTAGAAAAGATATAAAACAGAAATCTATTATAGATCTAATCTTCATATCACAAAATCTAATGAAAAAAAGACTTATAAACTGATTTATTAATTCAAATAAGACAACAGAATCAGATTATGAGATTATTCAATTTAATATTGAACTGAGTGAGGAATAAATGAGTGAAAATTCTCTTCTCTCTAATCAGTTTAACTTTGAAAAAGCTGACTGAAAGACAGTTAAAGAAAGTATAAAACTGTTAAAATCTGAAAGACAGAGTGAGCTATATTGAAATTCTGATCAAGATATCTCAAATAAAATACTTGAGAATAGAGTGAAGCTCATTACATCTATTATTCTAGTAAGTGTTAAAGATAATATTTCAAAGAGAAAGTCTTCTGAGTATTCAAAATCTTGATAGAATGAGAATATCATATTTAAAAGGAAACAATTAGCTACTGCTAGAAGAGATTAAAAGAATGATATAATTTCTGATAAAGAGTTCAAAGCTGTCAGAAATGAATATTTTTCAGATATTAAAAGAGCTAAAACAGACTACTGGAATAAATTTCTTGAAGAAGTATAAGAAAAAAAAGTTTTTAAAGCTTTTAACTATACTAAAACAAGAAGTGTAGCAAAACTTTCAATCTTAGAATATAAGTTTCAGAATGAATCATACACAGCAAACTCTTTTGAGAAAAAATATCAAGCTTTTATAAGAACTCTCTTTCAAAACTCATCAGATTCAGATTCAGAGAAAGAGAATATATCACTTCTCAACTATATTGATGAAAATGACTGAGAATAATCTGATCTTACTCAAGATAAATTAGAGTCAGCTATCTTCTCAAGTTCAGTTAAAACTGCTGCAGAGCCTGATTCAATTAATCACTTAATTATTCAAAATACATACTTCTACTTAAAGAATGAATATTTTGAGCTCTTTTTCAATCTCTTAAAAAATGAATATCATTCTGAATACTGAAGAGAAGTCACTGAAGTGATTCTTATAAAATCTAATAGAAAAACTTCAATTCTTAAGTTATATAGAGTAATATCTCTATTGAACTATCTAGAAAAGGTTTTAGAAAAGATAATAGCTACTCAACTATTCTTTATAAGCTCTATCAGTAATTCTCTTTTATTCAGTGAATAAATGAGGAATAGAAAACAGTCTTCTGTAATTAACACTGTTCTCTCAGTTGTTTATAATATTTAAATAGTAAAGTATAGATCTGGTCTCAACTGTAGTTTTTATTGATATAAAAGAAGCATTTGATCATGTTTCAAAGTCAAAGTTAATTCAGATATTGAAGATGTTAAAACTATCACTTTCTCTAATAAAATGAGTTAACTGTTTTATATCTAAAAGAATTATACAACTTTTCTTTGATAGAATGAAATAAGATAAGACTGAGATAAAAATAGAAGTATTATAAGAATCTTCAATCTCACTCATTTTATTTACAATATACACTGTATACCTATTCAAGAATAGTAATATGAGAATAGTGTAATCTCTGAGTTATATGAATGATATTGATCTAGTCTACAGCTTAAAAACTATTAAAGAGAATTTGAAAGTGATTGAAGAAGCTGCAAAGAAAATCTTTGTTAGAGTAGATATTAATCAAATTCAATTTAATATAAATAAAACTGAGTTAATTCATTTCTTTTCTAGATTCAATGAGAAAGAACTATCTCTAACTCTTTTAAATAGAGAGATTAAACTGAGTGTAAATATCAAATGATTAGAAGTATGATTAAACTTTAAGTTGAATTTTAAATATTACATTCAACAAAGAACTGTTAAGACAGAAAGACTATTAAACAATATAATCAGACTATTAAATATAGAGAGAGATCTATTCTTTCAGGCTATGAGAAAGTTATATATAACCTGTATTACATCAGTAGCTGATTATGAAGTTCAAGTTTGATGAAATAATCAAGAGAATTTCACTGAACTCTTTCAAAGTCTGTAAAACAGAGTCTTGAGAAGAATTCTGAGAGTATTCAAATTATCTTCTATTAAAGCAATGAAAATTGAAGCTTCAATTTCTTCTTCTATTATTAGATTTGAAAAGATCTATATCAACTATGCTCTGAGAGTTATAAAGATAAGCTTAAATTATATAATCAGAGAAAGAGTCTCTTCTTCATTTTTATCAATTAACTCTGGAAATGAACTGAATTAAAATAGATTTCTTGATTGAAATGAAAATAATTCTTCAAAGAAAATGTCTTCTTAACTGTATAGACTATACTCTCTGATTAAAAATCAATTTTCTTCTTTAAATATTGAAAAAGTTGA
The DNA here is from genome assembly GCF_000003855.2 of Blastomyces gilchristii SLH14081. Lineage (NCBI taxonomy): Eukaryota > Fungi > Ascomycota > Eurotiomycetes > Onygenales > Ajellomycetaceae > Blastomyces > Blastomyces gilchristii. The sequence continues at coordinate 193,741 of NW_003101642.1, read as the reverse complement.
TCATGAGAAGTTATCTCTCTGAAGAGAAAAGCTTGAATCTCTTATAGACTTATAAATAAGTGAACTATTTAAAGAGAAAGAATATGAACAGTATTTGAAGAGAATTTTTACAATTAATATAAAAGACTCTATTCTGATTTATTCAGATGACTCAAAAAATGAGAATTTAAATAGATTAGATACAGACATTGCTTATACTGAAGATAATATCAATTTTATCTCAGATTTCTGAAATTTAAACTGTGAATCTGAAGTCTTTGATGCTGAACTATTTATAATAGTGAAAGCTTTCAAACTTATTGAAATAAAATCTTATAAAAGAGGAAATAGTTTGAAAGAGATATGAATATTCTCTGATAGTCAAGCTGCTTTAAAAAGACTTAGAAATAGTTAGATTCATAATAATCAAATGAATCTTGAACTAATCTTAAACTCTGTTTTAAAAATTCAAAAGAGAAGAATATTAAAGCTGATAATTCATCTACACTAAGTTTCTACTTATATAAATATTCATGACAATGAATTGACTGATTCAGCTGTAAAAAAGAGTGCAGAATTAAGCAGATCTATTTAAAAAATTATGTTCTGATCTTTTATAAAGAGAAAAATAAAAGAATCTTATTTAGATAAGTGAAATGAAAGCTGATAGAAATAAAAGAAGAGTATACATTATTCAAGATTTGAAATAAAATTCAAGTGAAAATCTTGTTTAATTAAATATAAAAAGAAAATATTCTCATCTATAATACAGCTGAAACTAGAACATAACTATTTCAAATCTTATATATAAAGATTTGATGATAGATTTGACTCAATAGAATACTCATTCTGCAATGCAAATGAGAATTCTGAGTATATTGTAATGCACTGTGCATTATACAATAGTCTCAGAGTCAGATTGAAAGAGAAGTATGATCTAAATCAATTGAATATGAGATTCTTATTCTCAACTGAGACAGGAATTAAATACTTAATAGACTTTCTATCAGAAACTCAAGCAGCTATAAGAAAATAATCAAATTCAGAAATATCTGAATATGAAGAGGAGGAAATCAATCAGATATAGTCTGTTAAAACAGCTATATACTATCTTTTAATAATTTATTTTATTACAGTCTCTCTTTACTTTATCTTTTTCTTTCAATTTCTTTCTATCTATCTATTTAATGTGTCTATCTTTAAGACTGTGTTCTCTTTTCCTTTGTCATAATATTGTCAAATGATTTCAAAGTATCAGAAGATGTTAAAACACTGCAATTTGTAAACAGTTTTTGTATTCTGAGCTGAAATTTTCTGATTTTGCATATCTGAAATTGATGAATGTATAATAGTTAACTTTACAGATATAGGAAAAACCCTGAGAACTAAAGATTCTCAGGTAGATGTCATAGTCTCTGACTGCATACATCTATAATTAAAGAATAATAATAATAATAATAATAATAATGAGATAACAAAGAAATCAGTATCTGAATTCTTAGAATTGATTAACTGTTCAATCTTCTCACAGTTGAATAATCTCAAAGATCTGGTATTCAGATTGTAATCTGTTGAGATTGTTCTTTAATTTCAGAACAGCTATATATATCACTGCTCTATACATTGAGTTGTTTATTATCTCATGAAATGTCAGTGAGCTGTCAGATAGAATGTAAATATTATTATGAAATAGATTGATATAGAAGATATCACTGTTAATAGATAACAGAAACTTAAAGTAGTTCTCAGTATTAACTTGTATATCATGACAAATATAGCCCTGATGCTTTATAAGCTCTGTGAAGATCAGATTTGCAGATAGTTCTGATATATACTATATATAATTGAATTCTATCAATCTTTCACTCACTGAGATAAATGCAGTGCTGGTACTCTAAATCTTCAGAATAATCTTATTGATCACTTGAACTGTTAAATCATTAATTGCTATAAGTTCTGAAAATCATGATCTATTACTCACTATGTGGCATTCAGCATCACTATCTCATATAGTGAGGGAATTCTTATGAGGTTTTATGAAATAGACTGGCACATTGATAATCTCTACAAGATTTGTCATCTGAAAGGTCTCTGATTTATCTGTAATAAATAGTTGAGTTCTACTCTCACTATTGTTCTTCTTTTCTTTGAATTTCTTTATTCTCACAGTGTTATAGATTCTTCAATTATTCAGAGCACTGTTAGAATTGACTAATTAACAGATGTCAAAGTAAGATCTCTTATATTCAGAATATGTAAATGAATTTTCTGATCTCTGATAATTTCAGAAGCACTCTTATGAACTATTATAATCATGTTCAGTACAGTCTTCCCAGGCCGAATTCAATGTATTGTTGTTAGAATTGATACATGTAGTGATTATTGTAGCTGTTGTAACTATTATAGCTGTTGTAGCTGAGTTAACTGCAGAATCTGTATTCTGTGAATTCTTTTTATCTTTTGAAGAATCAAGCCGCGAGCGGATCTTCTTCATGAGAAGATCAATATTCAATATCACTGTCACGCCTCTGGCCGCGCCAAGGCCCTGCTGCGGTTCCACACAGCTCATCACTTTCATGCGGATGATTCCATCCATCCCGCAGGCTGTCCGAACCGGTTTCCACCCACTCTATGACATCATTCAGATATATCATAGAAAGATCTGATTGATGAATATGAGAACCCCGCTTCTATATGAGGTCAGCAGATTACTCTTTCTTGATAATAAGACATCACTGAGGTATCACTCCAGCTATTCTTGCTTATGAAATGAGAGAAGAGTATTCATTCATTATCTATATAGAATAGCTAGATGCTGACTTCTCATTAAAGAAGTCAGTAATTCATTTTTCTTCTACTGAAATATATACAAGAGTTACTGCATATCTTATACAATCTTCTTAATATACTAAGTATCATATCTGTGATATTCTTGCAATAACTCTGTAGTCTATGAGCTTGCTATTTAAGTAAAATAGTTAAGCTTATTTATATAGCTTCTTAAATAACTATCTCTATATAACACTGCTGACTAGTCATTACTTTAATTCTATTATATTATAATTTAAATCACTTAATCTGATTATAAGTTTGAATCAGTCAAGCTTTAATAGACTGATATAATCTCATATATCTGTACTAAGACTGATCTGATCTCACTCTCTGAGAGAAATACTATATCATTCTCTAGAGTGTATACATCTCTATCTTAGCAGAAATCTGAGATTTCTGAATCTGCTGTATATTTTAATATAAGCTCTTCAATTATTCTGTCACTGCTGTGACCTCTACACACTTACATCTATTATAAAGATAGAGAGATTAAGATCAGAGATTCTCTGAGATATAAGAAAAATATTTTATCTGAATTTCACAGCTTTATCTGTACTCTTGAACAGAAATTTCATCTTAATCTAAGCTAGTATAATACTTATAAAATATGAGTAATATACACTGTCAATCTTCTTGAAGATATCTCTGCAACTACTTAAGCTATCAAGAAGAGAGAGCTTGAGTATATTAATACTATTATAACTTGAGAAGAATTCAAGAACTTTTTACTGAATTAAATTAAAGATTACTATAACTGCAGCTTCACAGTAGCATAGTAATTCAACTTATTATATTAATAAGATAATAAGAATTCTTTCAATTTCAATATAAGATTTAAAGAATATTAGAAGAAATTAACTGATAATTTGAATCAATTAAAAACACAGCTTTATCTTACAAAGCTGACTTATAAGATACAAATAATAATATTATAATATCAGAGTTTATTAATCAATTGTACTGAGCTTGTCAACCTGACTTCTCAGATCTATTTAAATAGTTAATTCTTTAAGAAAAAGATTAACAAGATCTCTTCTAAGTAATTAATAACAAGATTTAAATAATACTGTGATAGCTTTAGTGCAGAGAAAGTAAAGAAGAATTTTAAGTATTCTGACTCTTCACTCACTGTAAAGAAATATTAAAAAAAATTTAATAAAGATCTCTATTTTAACTGTGAAGCTAGTGATTACTATATCAGTGATTGTAAGAAGTTGAAGAAAAGAAGAAACTGAGAAGATATCTTCTTAAAGTTAACTTCTCTTCTGATAAACATATTCATGAAAGATAAAAAAGAGAAAGAAATAAAGAATTAATAATTCTTATATCTCTGAGTTTATATTACAATTATAATACATATTCTGAATAAGAAGATATCAGTGAGATATCTACTCAACTCTGAGATAGATATTAACTTTATATTCTATTTCTTTTCTTTAATAAAGAATTGAAAGAAGATAGACTTATCAGATCATATGAAATTTACTAATAATATAAAATATCACTGTTTTAACATAATTTAAGTGAAGTATATAACTACAGACTCAGAAGAAATCTTCAAGAAAAGCAGTCTGTTTCTTTATACAGTTAATATTATAGATAAGAATGTCATTCTAGATCTTTTATAATTAAGAGAAAACAATTCTCTCATTGACTGAGTTACTTAGATGTGATAATATTATCTCACTAATAAAGAGACAGTGATAGAGAAATCTAAAGAGTTTCATTAAAAGAATCTTGAGAAAAAGATAGAGTCAATATACTGTATAGCAGATGATTGAGACTTGAGAATAGATAAAGAAGCTATCACTCTTACTACAAGATTAGCAGCAGTATCTGTTATTAAAGACAGATATACATAATATCTCTTTACAGATTATAAGAATGTCTTTTCAGAAAGAGAAGCAGTGAAGTTTTCTGATACTAAGATATAATATAAGATTTATCTTAAAGACAGTGTAATGACACTGTACAGATCTCTTTATAACTTGTCTGTAAAGAAATTGAATATTCTGTATAAATATCTTGAAGAAGTGTAATCAAAGAACTGAATACATTTATCAAAGAGTTTAACAGAGACATCTATACTCTTTATACTTAAGAAGAATGATAGACTACATCTATACATAGACTACAGAGATCTTAATAAGATAACAGTTAAGAATTGCTATTTATTATTATTAATTAATAAGATGATCAATTAATTATCTGAAGCAAAGATATTCTCAAAGATTAATATACAGAATATCTATTATAGAATCAGAATTAATAAAGACAACATTTGAAAAACTGCTTTTTGTATCAAGTATAATAATTTTGAATATCTTGTTTTATCTTTTAATCTTTGTAATACTTCAGTCATCTTTCAGATCTATATAAATAAGATACTACAGAGTCTTGTTAATATCTTCTATATAGTATATCTGAACAATCTTCTAATCTTCTCAAAATCAGAGAAAGAATATGATACTCATATTTAAGAAGTATTGAGTCACTTGAGATAGTATTAACTCTATATAAACACTGAAAAATGCTTATTCTACATACAGAAGATTGATTTCTTAGATTATATTATTAAGATAAACAGCATTTTAATGAACAGAAGTCAGATCTTCATTATTGAGAACTGATCAGCACTGCAGATGTACTGTAAGATATAGATGTTTCTAGAATTTATAAATTTCTACAGATAATTCATCTATACATATTTACAGATTACTGTCTCTCTTACAGATCTGTTAAAGAGAAGTGTGAAAGATAGAAAAATAAGACTGTTTATTCTCACTCAAGACACTGTACAGATATTTATAGAATTAAAATAAGCTTTTACAGATGTTATAATACTGAATTACTTTAATTCTGACTTACTCAGTCAGTGTGAGACTGATACATCTGAGAATGAAGTCTATGAAATCTTTTCACAGTTGATATCAGAGATCTTTCAATATTGAAAGAATTAGAAGATAATCACTTCTGAGAAAACAGATAATGAATTGTCTGTAAGAGAAGACTTTTTCATAGAGTCTATAAGACACTATAAATGAAGATTAGTGATCTTCTTCTTCAAGAAGTTATCACTCATGCAGAGAAGATATAATACTTATAATTAGAAGATATTAATAATTATTGAATTCTTTAAGATCTGATAATATTATCTTCAGAGTAGTAAGTACTCAGTGTAAGTTCTCACTGATTATATAAATCTGTGTTACTTCTTGATAACAAAGAGCTTGACAGAATATCAAGTCAGATGAGTGAAGCTACTTTCAGAGTATGATTTCTATATCTGATACTGTTCAGATCAGCTTAATCTCACTGACACATTATTTAGATAGCTCAATTATAATATTATTAATATAGAGAAGAATTCTATAAAAGAATCTCTACTATCACTGCAGAAGAAGCTGACTGTAGAGAATTAAAGTTCTCTGAAGCTCAGAAACAGTACTGATAAGACAGCTGTGTGACTTAGTATAAAAGATGAAAGAAAACTCAGATCTCTGCAGAGAACTGACACTGAAGATTATAAGCTTCTTATATTATATCTTACTGTTATTGAATTGATAAAGAATGAAATAATCTATAATCTTTCAATCTGACTACTTTTAAAATTCATTGATAAGTTATAGAAGAGAAATATCTCTACTACAGCTTGAATTTAGAAGTTGAAGAAGAAAGAATCTGATTTAAACTTGAAAAAGATAGACTCTGAGCAGAGCAGTGTTACTAAGAAATTAAGTTATTGATAATTAGAAGAATATGAACTTCTACTACTGAATAATTCAGTCTTTGTCTCTTATAGTAGAGTGATACATCAGAAGTTATTAAGAATTCATTATAATAATTCTTATACAGAACACTTCAGATTAAAGAAGACTGAGAAGCTTCTAAAATATAAATATATTTAAGACAAGCTTCAGATAGATATCAAAGAGTATATTAAGACTTACAATATCTATTAAAAGATAAAGATTTTATAGTATAAGTAATACAGTGAGTTGATATCAGTACCTATTTTAAAAAGCTCATAACAGAATCTATTGATAAATTTCATAGTTAATCTACTGAAGTCAATAAGAGTTAAAGAATATAACTTAATTTTAATCATTATTAACTACTTTATAAAGATAATCAGATATATTTCTACTTATAAAAAGATTAAAGTTTCTGAATTAACTGATCTATTTTTAGATATCATTATTTATAATCACAGTACTCTGAAATTATTAATAACAGATTAAGAATTTCTCTTTATCAGTAAATACTGATCAGCTTTTTATTATCATCTTATAATAAGATATCTTCTCAGTACTGTATTTTATCTGCAGACAGATGATCAGACTGAATATCAGAATCAGACACTAGAATAGCATCTTTAAGTATTCTATTCATATTCTCAGAATGATTAACTCAAACATCTTCTGATCACTGAATTTGTATATAATAATACAAAGAATGTAATCTTAAAGATATCTTCTTTTTATATTTATTATAAATATAATTCTTTATTACTCAGTAATATCATGAATAATGTTTTAAAGAGAGAAATAGATAGTCAGAATATTAAATAGATACAGAGAACAGAGTATTTCTCAGTATCAGAAGTAAAAGTGAGATTGAAACTTTTAAATAAAATTTATAAGAAGATAATGAAAAGTATTCATTATGTTTAGAAGTAGTAGATAGAATACTATAATTGAAAACATCTTTCAATAAAGTTCTTAATAAGAGGAATTCAAGTTACTACCTTTAATAAAGAATATCAAGATAATGAGACTGTGTAAGAAGCTCAGTGAGTAGTGACTAGAATCTTTCTCAGTAATAAGAGTGATAAGTAAACAGATATATAAGTTGAAATTATTCTCAGAATTAAAATCAATTTATTCTGTTTTTCACATTTTCTATTTAAAGCTCTATAAGTAATACTCTGAGACAGAGCTATCTTAGCTGAATAATATCAAGATTAAGAGTGATACTGAATATCTTATGAAGAAAATATTGAATAAGTGAATATATTACAGTAAGCTTCAATATCTTGTTAAATAAGAAGATTATTCATTATCAGAGAATTCATAAGAACTGCTTAAGCATTTGAAAAATACTGAGAAAGAGATTGTAAGCTATGAGATAACTAGTAGAGATCACTCTGTTATATATCAGAGACATTGAATAAGAAATACTGTTTAAAACTTTTTATTTTTCTTAAAGAATTTTTTAGAGATAATCTTATAATAGTGACTCAGTGTTTTATAGACTCTGTAGCACTCTTCTTCTATTTTCTCTTAAAGAATTTTTTAAAAGTTTAATGAAACTATACAAGTGTAAAATTCCTGAAGTGATTAGAGAAAAGAAATATTAAAAATTAATAAAAAGATTAATATTATTAATCTGTGAACTACTGCTATTCTAATAGAGCTACAGCTCACTGAAAAAGTAAAAAGAGAAATCAGAGTCTACTTATTAATAACTACACTCTTATTAAACTCATTCTTCACTATTGAAGTTTTTAATACTGATATCTTTATCTGTTAAGAAGTTAGCACTGCAGTACTGCAGAGAAGCATGCTGTAGAAGAGTATAAGAGATACTGAAAGTATTAACTTATTAATTTATAAAGTATCTCAGTTATCTACTTCAACTGAAATAAGATTCTCTTTAATCAGTAATTAATCTCTATGATACTTTTAACAGTGATACTGACTAATCTTTTCTTAAGATCAGTCATTCTGAGATGTTTTTTTATCTCAGAGATTCATACTTTCATCTTCTTTTATAGATGAGTAAGAGAGATCTCTTCAGTCTTGATAAAATCTGTCAACACTTGAAGCTCTGAGACTCTTACTCTGTATTATTTAAGTATCTGAGCTTCTTGTTAGAGCTGATATAACATCTTCTTATAGAATAGATAATACTTACAGAGAGATAGAAGTTGTTGTTATAAGTATAATGAAAATAACAGAAGTAAGAGAAGAAGTGAGTATATAAGATTTCTCTCTTCTTCAGCTGCTTAGTATAGTATAGATAAGTGATGATATTAGTCAGAGACTGCACTGAAGCCTTCTTACAGAGAGAAGATAAAGAAACTATGAGATTCTGTGAACTTAACTTAGCAGTATTCTGAGCAGGGCTCAGATGTGCTGTAGAAGAGAAACTACAGATTAGACTTCTCAGAGTCACTGTCTCTGAAATCAAGCTCTCTCTAAGTTTCTCTCTGAATGATCACATAGAGTCATACATTATTATATTAACTGAGAGAAAGGGTGGTGTTGCAACAGTGCTGAGAGAGACAGAAGAAAGACTGAACACAGATAAACTGACTGATAGAAGAGATGACATCTCACTGCAAGGCACAGTGACTATTATCATGACTGCAAGAGATGCAGAAGAGAGAGAAGATGTGATAATAAGAGTGATGCTTCTGCAGCTTATTAACACTGCTGTCTTCATCTTCAATCTGACTTTCTTAATAGTCATGAAGACTGCAGCTGCATCATGAAGATGTTTACTCACTAGAAAATGTCAGAATAAGTCTCTTATTATCTCTCAAGAATGATACTCTCATGCACTCACTATTATAGATAAGAAGAAGGGAGAAAAATGTATCATAGAAGAAAAGAATCTTTTTAAAAAATTCTATTACTACTGTTAGCTTTGCTTCAAAAATATATCACTTTTACAGAGAATTTTATATATAGAATGAAATATAATGAGAGATCTGTAAGTCACTTATTAACTATATTTTTCACATTTTAAATTGATATATCAGAAACTCACTTATTATATATTTAATTTGAATGAAGATGAAAAAAGAAAGATCTACACAGTCAGTAGAAAAACTTATCTATTTCTTTATATTATATACAGCACATGTACTGTCAAATCAGTTGATAACTGTTACTATATAATAAAGATAATTTCTAATCTGATAGTCTTAAGAGTATCAGAACTATACTCTTAAAGAGAAGAGTATTATTATATTTCTGATCATGTCAAGACTCTGCTATAATTTTACATAGCTTATTACTTTTATATAGATGATTTCATTCATTCTGCAGACTATTTAAATCAGTTTTCAATCACTTTATAACATTATTCAGATATATTATAGAAAGATCTGATTAATAAATATGAGAATTCTACTTTTATATAAGATTAGTAAATTACTCTTTCTTGATAATAAGACATCACTGAGGTATCACTCTGGCTATTCTCACTCATGAAATGAAAGAAGAGTATTCACTTATTATCTATATAGAATAGCTAGATACTGACTTCTTATTAAAGAAGTCAGTGATTCATTTTTCTTCTACTGAAATATATACAAGAGTTACTGTGTGTCTTATACAATCTTCTTAGTATACTAAGTATTATATCTGTGATATTCTCATAATAACTCTGTAGTCTATGAGCTCACTATTCAAGTAAGATAGTCAAGCTCACTTATATGACTTCTTAAACAACTATCTCTACATGACACTGCTGACTAGCCACCGCTTCAGTTCCGCCATGTTACAATCACAGCTGTGAATTTAAAATCTTGTATCTTCTCTATCTTCTTCTGAACATAATTTCTTCAATTGTTGAGTAGAACTGAGTAGAAGATATCAAATATTCATACATCTGATGAGAAAGTATTCATCATCTTCAACTTCATAATAGCAGATCAGAACTTATCAAAGAATATGTGTAGATTAGTAACCTATGTATTATTAAGTAATATGAATTTCAGAACTGTCTTATAGTGTAACTGTGTTTTTGAGACAGAGTATTTCTGTTTAATTGTATTTCAGAGAGTATAAGCAATCTGATTTTCATTATATTTGAAGAAACATGATCTGACACCTGCACTCAAGAAGTTTGAGATGAATATGTAAAGTCACTGATTTCTGATGTCTCAGAATGATACTTATTCATTATCTCTTTATAGAGAGTTCTGAGTCTATTATTTCTCTATTATATATTAACACTGTGTATCAATCAGTTTCACTTTCATGAAGATGCTTTATATAGTGTAATTGAATGTATTAGTTAAACTGTTTAATCTCACAGCATTCTTAATATCTTTCTTAAATTAAGAGATTGTCTTATCAACACAGCTATTTAGTTTATAAAGATTGAATTTCAACCTTTTATCAAGATTAGAATCTCATGTGACTGTACAGACTGTTAAGATAGTAATAGAATAATTGTTAACATTCTGTGATTAATCTGTAGAGAATCTCTGTTAATGAAGTTTTTTCAGTTATAGTTTGAGTTCTAGAACTCTACATCTCTTCTTCTTCATTTTAAATATTATCTTGAGATGTTTCATCTGTTGATCTAATATTGTCTTACTCAAACAGTCAACTTCATGAGAATCAGTATCAAGCTATTGAGTAGATTGAGAGGCCGGCCTGACTGTGTCAGAAGCTGTATTCAAATCAGTTTTGAATTAAGAGAGTGTTTTGAGATGTTCATCAATGAAGCTTTCAAAAGCTTCAGAAGAATGTTCACTAACAGAGTATAAGTGTGAATTGAGAAGAGTAGTACATGAGTGAGACTTGGTGTTGATGTTTTGAAATATCAAAGATAGACAGGGTTTTCATAAAAGTTACTTCTCAAATATCTTTACAATTGCAGATCAGAGATCTTTCAAAATCAAGAAGATTGATGCATATAACTAGGTCTCTTCACCTTACAATTTGTATGACACTTTGGCCCGGGGTTGTGATGTGATAGAGGTGAACAGGGGATAATCTCACATAGAAGTTTCAAACAACATCTGGTTCACATTTGACTGAATAGCTCCATCATCTCACAGGGTATACAGTCAGCAATGAGGTCAAAATGCTTGTATGATTGAGGGCTTTTCAATGAATCTATTACCAGGTTCTTATTCAAAAAATCAAGCGAGGTCATAGTGAAGCAGTTGTGATTATTTCGTAAGCCTGATTATTAACAGATTAAGTAAAGATATTATATTAATATCTTGTAATAAGATAAATACTGAACTAGTTATCAAAGTCTTTTTACAGAGCCTGTTTTATCAGATGCATGAATTACTGAGATCTATAGTATCAGATCAGAGTTATTGATTTATAAGTACTTTCTGAATAAGAATCTATCAAGTTCTTAAAATTATATACTATTTATTAACTGTTTATCACTCTAAGACTGATAATGCATTAGAATGAATAATTTAAACTGTAAAGAATTATCTTTATAAGTTCTGTAATCACTTATAAAATGATTAATATAATCTTCTTCTATACATAGAAATTGTTATCAATGATTGAGATACTATTTGAACAGATATAAGTCTGTTCTTTCTTATATATAATTATCATATAAAGATGTTAAATTCTCTAGAGATTATATATTTTACACTGAATCTCTGCAGTCTGATTCAGATTACTGATAATATAGTAATAAAGCTCTGAGATATCTGTGACTGAGTAGAAGTCTTTATAGTAAGTACTAAACAAGATTAAGAGAATTAAATTAATATTTACTGAGATCTTACTAAGTAATATAAGATTGAAGATCTGATGTAATTAAATCTTAAGAATATATATATCACATACTTATCTTGTACACTGAATTACTATTATATTAAATATAAAGTGATAGAAGTTCTAGACAGTTATAACTATTATCTTGATATATTATCAGAGATTTATAATATCTTTTATATAAGCTTACTTTACTATGCTGTTACTGACTCATTCTCCTCTTAACTGACTTTCAACTGACAGCTGTCAGTAATCATAGAAGAAGATAATACACTTAAATAAGAAGTTAAAAATATTCTTGATAAGAGACTCTGTAACTACAGTTAATAATATTTTATAAAATGAGTTAGTTATAATTATCTGATCTGAACTTTAAGTTTCATATTATCTGAGACTGCAGCTCTTGACTGATAAAAACTATGTATAATCTCACTTCTGAAAAGAGAGAGTTAATATGACAAGCTGCACTCAATTAATCATATTATATAGACTATTTCACTACACTTTATAGATTTCTGCTAAAAGCTTTAATTCTCAGTCACTGATTCTCAGCTGAAAAATTCACAGAATTTCTATTCTTTCACTCTGAAGCTTCATCATATATATATATAAATATTTACTTTAATTACTGATTCTTACACTTTCTCTTTTTTCCTTCTCTAATGTTTTTCACTTTTGTATTATAAGATCTATATATATTATACTAATCTATTCAGTGTAGACCTTTTATATATAGTCTGAAAGAATAGATCTGAAAAAGTTAGTAAATAAGTAATATAATATAGTGAAAGCTTTCTTATAAGAATATAAGTAAAATACTAGTTAAATTAGAGATAGACTGTATAATTACAAGTAATAGTAGTATATTAATCTGTATAAAGCTAGAGCTTATATTATAGTTATATAAGTGTGACTGAATCTAAGAGAGAGAATGTGATTTGAAAGAATATACAGCTGCTGAATAACAATATAGCTGCTTCTAAATCACTTATAAATATAGAGAGACTCTAGCAGCCACTAATTAATATATATAAGAAGCTAATGTACGTCTGTAATCTTATACTAACTCAAGAAAATGAAATTACTTTGTTAATTTTTTAATTATAGTTTCATTTTAAAATTTAATTAATATTCACTTTTCATATTTTTTTAATAATTAGTCTTAGTGAAATTCATGCTAAGAAATATATAAAATCAGATTAAATAAAATTATGTTGAGAGTCTCGTGATTGATCAGCTCTTCTACTAGCAGACACTGGTAATAATTAAGCTCTTTTACCTCAGTAGTCTACAAATTAAATATAAAATTTATAATCTTACTAATCAGTTTAATATTTACACTGTGAAAATATCTCTTTCTAAGAAAAATTAAATTATATTCAGTATATTTTAAAAATAACTGTTAAATTTATCAGAGATAATTAGATAGCTTGCAGACTGTATAAGTGTTTTTTTTTTTTTTTTTTTTTTTTTTTTTTTTTTTTTTTTTTTTTGGAAATTAAATATGGGAGAGGAACCAAATTAAAAATTTACGGAAGAGAATGATAATAATAATGAAAATATTCAATTCTACTATATTGCAGTTCACCTGTAGAATTGTTGCTTTCTAATGTAGACTAGCTCTGCAATAATTAGCACATCAAGACTCATGTGCTACAAAAACATTTTTATGTAATAATAATCCTTCGTTAGTACTTGACTATACATATTATACAGAAATCTTTCGATCACGAAAGCCCCAAAGTATCTTTGACACTTTTCAACGTGATATCGGCATTTCTCCTGGCAAACTTGGCACCATCTTCTGCAATAGTGTCAATATAACTGGAGGTGTTACTTGTAAGTTCCAAATACTTTTCCCGAATTCCTTTCAAATGCTCCGTGAGCGAGTTAGCTACATGCTCCTTGAAGGCACGCATGCTCAAATGTTGGTGTTCCCGCCCCAATTCTGCAAAGGCCATGCTTCCACCTGCTCCTCCCTGAACATGGCTGAGAATCTCGATAAGGTTAGAAACACCGGGTCGCTTGGAACGGTCATAGGTAATTCCCGGTTCAGAGTCCGTGAGGGCAAGTTTTATCTTTTGATGAATTTCCTCCGCCGAGTCTGTGAGAAGAATTCGAGATCGGGGGTCGATGTGCGATTTAGACATTTTCAATGTTGGCTGTTTGAGTGACATAACGCGTTTCGCCGGCGCTATTTTCGGTTTCTTTCTGTCAACATTTCGATTCAATATGTTGATGTTCATGATGCTTACATATCAATGGAGATGGCATGACGAGCACCGGACCATATATGTGGTTGAAGCCGTTGGCAATTTCCCGCGTAAACTCAAGGTGCTGCTTTTGATCTTCCCCTACGGGCACATCGGTTGCTCTATTTTTCTATTATTCGTGCCAATCCTAGCATAAGTAGCAAGTGAATCACACCACCCATACCTGTGTACGAGCACATCCGCCGCTTGAAGCACTGGGTAGGAAAAAAGCCCAAGTTTAAGCCGCGACTTGGCGTCTGAATTATCCAATGTAGATTCCTCTGGCAATTGTAGTTTACTCTTGTGACAATTCTTAGCGGAAGAGTTTTGCGGCGTGTCGCCATCAGAGAGAGCTGCACTCACTTTCCACTGTGTCATCCTTGATAGGTATCCTATCGAAGATATCGTGCTTAAGATCCACATCAATTCCGAATGCGCTGGCACCTGGCTGCTGTTAGCTAGCGGTTAACCATTTCATTTGTCTTCCCAACTCGATGCGCTTGTATTGCGATTCGCGTTTCGTGAAGAAAATGCAAAGCAAAAACCGTACCGCAGACTGGAAGAAGATAGTGGACCGTTTCGGGTTAATCCCGACAGCTATCAATGTAGCCAGCAGCTGTTTCCGCCATTGTCGAAGTATTGTAGGGTCCTGTGGAACGGTGAGGGCATGGAGATCCACGATGGAGAATATCAACTTCGTAGAAGGCACAGCTTCGTTTTGCAGCAGAACCCACTGCCGCAGCGCTCCTAAGTAATTGCCCAAGTGAGGGACCCCGGTCGGTTGGATGCCTGAGAAAATGATGCGGTCATTCGAAGTGGAAGCGCATTTGGTGGCTGAGGCGTTTCGTCGACATTGTCGCGGACACAGTGAACGGGAGGGTTTCAATTGTCGGAATAAGAACCTAGAAGCATTTCTCACGGAATATACCGGATGTGCCCGCTGGAATATAGCGGACATATCTAGATGTTTTGCGATCAATTGGAGAACTTGCAGAAATGTTGCTGTTAGGTGGTTGTAAAGATTCCTCACCCCCACCCAACAAGCCTCAAAATTGCCTCACGTGCTCGCATAAATAGAGGAATGCCGCGGACCTCGCCGCCCCAGGAGACATTCTATACTAAACAGTATGGGGACCATTTCCTTCTTTTGGAGCTTTTATGAGTATATAGCGCTGTCCGGTACGGACTAGGGTTACATGTTTTGGGAGGAATGGAATGCCTATAGGTTTATGGTGCAATTTACACTTCAATATACGAATTTATAATTTATTTTAGTACAAGGAAACACAAAGATATGGCCAAATGATATACAAGCTCCATGCATATAAAACCCCTTAAAATACCCGAATCTCAGCGGCTATTGTTATTGATAAATTTCCTTCTGTCTACCAAATCAGCAACTGATTCCGCTTGCTCCAATGCCTTCTTGCTAGAGCCGAAGTTGGCAAGTTTTTCCTCAATTGCGGTGTCCAACTCAGCAGCCGTCTCATCCATCGATTTCCCAACGCCTAAAATTTTTAATTTAATTAGAAACCTGTCACATGCTACGGACAAATCGAGAAAAGTTGGGGGAGCATCATACCTATTGGACTATGGTCCCAAACATTCGCTTTCATACCAACTCCATGGAACGCATGTTTTCGTAGAAAGGCCAACCACGTCTGAACGACATCAGGATGGCCATCCTTAATCTGAATTAATCGACGAAGCGTTACTCTCTCGAAATTCTCCTGGGACTTCTTGTGAGCGAAATTGCTTTTCAAGACAGTCCAGCGTTCCGTAATTCGTGGAAGAGGCGCAGGTCCGAAAGCAGGGAGGTTCAGGTAATATGCCGCTCTGAGCGCAAAGTCGGCGAAGAACTCGACATGTCGTGCGCTGTATGATCGGAGCTGGAGGTCACAGACTGGAAGACCGAATTCTGCTTTTCGTCGCAAGGGCTTCAGGTATACGGCTTGCACATTACGCGGTAGCCGGAATTTGCTACCGATCTGGTCTAATCTCTCCGCCCTATACCAAGATGAGCACGGGGTCTGAAATTTGGGAGGTGAAGTTGGGAGGAGCCTTTACCATTCCTTCGGGGTGCTCTCAAGAGGTGCGGAGGGTATTCTGCAGGAAAAGGATAACCATTAGCCATTGGGAAGTTAAGCCAAATAATACAGTCTGAACCCGACCTTATTTCGCTAGAGACAGCATTAGAACTCGGATTATGCGCGCTGGGAGAGCCGCTCTCCTGGGCCGGCGGATGCGAGATTGAAATGGGTCGAGAAGGATTTGATATCTGCGAATTGGGTTAGGGCATTGGCGAAACGATGGAGTGGAAGACTCATGTCACACACTTTTAGCCTTTTATTACTCCTCCATACAGAGCGCACGGAATTTGCAGAAAACATATTGAGAGAAGAAGGAGGTCCTCCTGGTCCGATACTGATGGAGTTTGCGCCTCTTGACGTGATATCCTGCCGTGGGCTATTATTTCCAAGGTTGATCCTCAAAAAGTTCTTTGAAAAGTTTGTGTTACATAAGACGACATGCCACCAACCACCCAATCACAGCTCTGATTCAGGGGTACTTCATATTGCTAGCGACTTACACGTATTTCGCGGGTACCAAATGTCTTCCGCGAACATTTGCTTTAACGTTACCAATAATAATTATAATTAGTCTGTATGCGTAAGCAGTTTGATAGTGGAAGCAGTATAGAGTATTTTCTTCATTTTCTTTCCCAAATGCAAAATGACTAATGTCGTTCTGGCAGCGGCATTAATCCATTAAGAATCTTCCGTGAAGTCGCTGGCAGAACTGGGGCGGCGGGCTCCGACAATATGGATGCGGGTAAAAACAATGAGGACATATTCGCCCTCTTGAAAGCAATTCGTTGTTGGAACCTACTCCTTAGTATCTCACTCATAGCATCTATTTCAAAATCCAAACTTCCAGTCCATGTTCCTCGACTCTTCCCATACCACCTTCCGTAGATATTCCAAAGAATACAAAACATGGGCAAACAATCTATCTTCCAGCAAGCGCAGGAAGCCTGCGCCTATCTGCGTGAGCGTTTGCCAGCCGAACTTCAAAAGCCCCGATTTGCCATAATTTGCGGATCGGGCCTAGGCGGACTTGCATCATCAGTGAGTGAGAGTCCCAGAGCTGAATTTGAATATGGGTCGATCCCGCATTTTCCCACTTCAACCGGTAAAACTAGCTGCTTTCCTATATACTAGCTATCTATCTATACATATCAACGATGGATGGTGAATGCTAATTCCCTTGCATAGTCCCTGGTCATATCGGCAAACTCGTCTTCGGCATTCTTGGGACAGATATTCCTGGGATATTGATGGTTGGTCGATCACAGTACGTTTGTCATATCAATCAAGAATTACTTCTCCCTAATTGTATTTGATTTGATATATAACCTGCCTCGCACCAGCTATTATGAAGGACACACGGTCGACCAAGTCACGTTCCCCGTCCGGCTCTTCAAGTTACTAGGAATTGAAATGATCATTGGTGAGATATATCCTTTCTCATTGTATTATTATAGTTTATTGCTAGCCCTTATACTGGATAAACTTATTGCTCATATTCAAATGAATTAAGTCACAAATGCATCAGGAGGATTGAATCCTGAATACGAAGTTGGGGATATTGTAGTGCTGAGTGATGTATGGCTCCCTTGTTCTTCGGTTATAAACAGACGCGAAAAGCCAGATGAGCTGACGTTGTGATAGCACATCTTTCTTGCCGGTCTTGCCGGAATACATCCACTTCGTGGCCCGAATGAAGAGGAATTTGGCGTTAGGTTTCCTGCTCTGTCAGATGCCTATGACATTGGGCTTCGCAGGACTATCCACCACGCTTGGGGAAAAGTGATAGGGGCAGAAAATAAAAGACGGCTGCATGAGGGTGTCTATGCATTTGTTGGAGGACCAAGGTAAGAAGAAAGAATTACGAAGGTTTGCGATGAATATATGTTTACCAGCCGATGCAATGCTGACCAGTAACAAGCTATGAGACGAGGGCTGAATGCCGACTATTAAGACAGCTTGGTGCAGACCTTGTTGGGATGTCAACGGTTCCTGAGATCATAGTGGCACGGCACTGTGGGATTAAGGTACTCGCACTAAGCCTGGTGACGAATAAGGCGGTCTTGGCTCCAGTCCCGCGTGGAGATGACAGGCTTTTGGAACATTCGACAGTGGAGGAGCTCGACACCATCGTCGAGGAGGGCAAGGCGACGCATGAAGAAGTTCTTGAGGCGGGCAGGCTTGCGGCTGTAGATGTGCAGGTACGTGTTGCACTTTATCCTTCGCTTTGCTTCTCCCACATTGCATAGCTGACCGGCGTGGTGTGCGATAGACACTAGTACAGCAGGCACTGGTAGATATTTTTGCGGCAGCCGAAAATTAATTAGACTGTCGTGTTTGTATCGATTCGACTTGATGGTGTTGGATATCGAACTGTGTTAGAGATTGGATATCTCCTTGACG
Organism: Blastomyces gilchristii SLH14081; assembly: GCF_000003855.2. Taxonomy (NCBI): domain Eukaryota; kingdom Fungi; phylum Ascomycota; class Eurotiomycetes; order Onygenales; family Ajellomycetaceae; genus Blastomyces; species Blastomyces gilchristii. Next base: position 174,697 of record NW_003101642.1, on the reverse strand, counting down.
ATCGGCGGGTGAACTACCTAGGTAGCTTCTACATAAAATTTCCAGTAGAATCATGAATAGTATTTCAACCAAATTTCGTTCCCTTGGAACGCTTGGCTTTAACAGCTTTGTAGTGGGCTGTCTTTCCACTAGTTTTGGCGGCCTGGATTTCCTCATATTTTCGGCGGAAGCGGCCGCTCTCTTTCTCGGTCGCCATAGCTTCTTCCACGAAAGTCCGTTTCCGCAGCTTCTTGGGAATCCGAGCGCTAAAGAACTCAGTAGGGCCTTCTATGATGGTACCAACTTGGGAATATTCCGGCACTTTCGCTTTGCTGTTATCTTTCTTGTAGTGTCGATGAGGGTCGAGCACCGGTCTCATTCGGAGAAGCTGGAGATCCCTTTTCAGTTCCGGGGTGAGATTTGTCTTGGGGAGGTTGAACCAGTCAGATCCTGCGGTTGGCTTTTCCTTTGGCTAATAATAAGGGGTCAGTACATTTTCCTCTCAAATTCAAACCAAGAACTTAGAAAAGAATAAGGGGAAAGAATATGAGATAAGGGTGTTCAGAGTAACTATGAATAAAAAGAGCTTTCACGGAAACAGCGTAGCCCAAGACGGGCTAGTAAAACTGTATCAAGCGCTAGAAGCGGTAAAATATCTTCATCAAAACACCGTAGTGGAAGAAGCGCAAAGCGAGAGGGGCGGGGTCGCGAGAATCGAAAATAGCAACTCACCTCCTTGGTTTTGGGATTAGTGGCTTGGAAAATTGAACGTATGGTTTCTGAGAGCTTTTTCTGCTCAGCAGTGATGGCTCGAGACTGGTCAAAGACAGCAACATCGTCTTGTTTGCGAATATAAGGTTGAACAGTTCGAACGGAATCAAGCGCGGGAAGCCTTGAAAGTATTGTTAGTCTCTGAGCGAACGCTTGACAATGACAAAATAAACATCCATGAACGACTATACCTTAAAGAGCTAGAAGCAGCTACTGCATCAGCTGAAGAACGCAAAGTGCCTCGGGAAGAAGAACGAAGGCGTGTCTCTGCCTCCAGAAGCAAATCCTGGATCTGTTCATCTGACAAAATTTCCTCCTCTTGGGAAGTGGTTGGAGTTTGCACAGACATATTGATGGCAAGATCCAAGAGGTCTTGCAGAGGATTGCTATTTTATTTATTCTTGATTCATTGTAAAAAAAGTATTGTGTGAGGAATGGACATATCTCTCCCCGCTTTTCTTATTATCGAAGGGAGGAAAAAAAAGTTGGAAGCAAAAATTGGGGGAGAAAGCTTTTTATAGGTGGACGGCTCTAGCGTCGAAATATCTTGGCGCAGCAGCTAAATATTCGCGTGATAACTAACTACAGCGTAATAAATCGCCGTAACAATCAATAATTCATCAATAATGCCAACAACAGCCGCCGCGAGAGAAGCTACTGACTGGCTAGTCCGTAGTGATTGGAGAAAGAGGCTGACAGAATGCGGTCTTTCCGTTTATGATTACGGCTGTCGATTCTACAAATCATTCCTCGCCTTGCCCATCCTAACATCTTGCAATAGTTATGCTATCACAGGCGAGGAGCATGCCCTGTCGATTTTTTAATTAATTGCCAAAGATATGAAAGTTTATCCCGAATGGCGGAATCATCATGTATCCATTCATATGGTAAATGGGAAATTTCCGGAAAGGAGCTAGTATCCTACAAAGCTCAACGCGGTGGATGGAAGTATTCACGGACGGCTTTGGGGTTCAATGTCCTGCTCGGCGCCAGAGCCTTGGGTACGTACAGTGGTTGCTTCCAGTTGGCTCGAGAATCGCATAATATTGATCTAGTTTCTTGAAAGTAATTATAGTGGCTGAACTGTATCATACTCTGTAAGGAGTATTCATGCCGCTAAATCATATATAATATCATACAATATCACTTCACAGCTCCTCTGTCCGAGCTTTGTGAGCGTTTACCGTCGTGAGTGTTCTAGATAATTCAACGGGTAACTAGTTATCTCTTCCTACTTTTATTCAGCAGAAAAAAAAAAAAAACACGATAATATGCCCTCCTTAAGAAATTATTTAGTCATACATGAACTATACATCACTTACATACCACCCTTTTCATCACCACTGCATTTGATGTCCCACTTTTGGGCTTTAGCCTGACAATCGAGGCGAAGGTGTTGCGGCAGCCCAACCAACCACGTTTATCTGTCTTGGGCGCCGGAATAGCACATCATTGGATGGAGCGGCCAGTTTCATGGATGACAATACCATGCGCATGGAGTCCAGTGCTGAAGTTTCACCTGCAGCTTTCGCGTAATGCTTCTCATAGTCATGAGTTAAAAAGGCCAGCAGATGTGATCGTATTTTGCGGGTGGATAGTGGATATAGCAGCAGGTTGAATTGGCTGTTTCTCCAAATCATGGCTGTCGGGGATTTTCCTATACCTAATATGACTTGTCATGGACACCCAATCTATAGTTTTGGCCAACGAGATCCCAAGAATAGCGCTTCGAACCAGGGCCAGCAGCGCCCTGGGGTCCGTTGGTGTGAACGGTCAGTGGTGCCCAATTGGCTTGGGTTGCTCATCGTAAACAAAAGCTTAAATGGTTGTTGTTTGATGGAGTAGAGAAGAGATCCAGGTTAGTTTTATTATATATTTAGATGAACAGGAGAGGAAAAAAGTACTTATACAGTCGTATTAAATATAATAGTTAGCCAAAGCACAAGTAGTTAAAGGAAACATCTAGCAGAGTAATGGGATTAAAAATACAGAAAGAAAGCAATGACAAGTTCTCCTCCCCAGCTGAAGAAAAGGTTAACCGGTTAATAAATAACTAGTTAACTAACTACCGCTGAACTGTTCCATCACCGCCATCACCGCCATCTACCATCGCTCGCAGTCGCGTTTCACAGTCACATTCAACTCGCATTCTTCCGCCTCCTCTCCCTCCCCCAAAACTCCCCCACCACCTTTCTCTTCCCTTCTCTTCTTATAGTAGCCTTTGCCTCTACCCTTCAGCTATCTATCTTCCTATTCCGCTCCCAGTGATAACCTTCTACGTGCCCATCTCTCTCCGTCTGCTGCCTCCCGCATTTTCCCCATCTACCCAAGCCTCTTAGTAGCGCCGTCTCGACCGATTGTCCTCCACCTCTCAAAGCTATTGTTGTTGCTCCCACTCCGGCGCGTTTTTCGAGTATATCCTCCGAGATGGATCCAACACAATCAGGCGGAGGCCAGCATGGTCGCGCAGAGCCGGAATATAACATCAGGAACGGGGGCCATTACGGTGCGTAACCGCGTTCGTTTATCTCAACGTCCATGTCCTGGACTATCAACCCTCGTTAAAGAGCCGGGTTCATTTGCCATCGTGGAGTTTCTTGTTTGATGTTTTGAAATGAAGTTAAAACTAGAGAAAGGGATTGCTTTTATAGAATTTCTTTCTCCATCTTATTACGGCAACTAACAGCTGTGTAACGTCTTTGCAGGAGCCAGCGCTGCGGTATGGTGATATATCTCTTTCAGTCAATTAGTTCAAAGGGCAAACAATAGCGCCATTGTTTTTCGTCCATCCATCCATCCGTCCTTGACATTACACAATATATATAGGCCGTTTGGACGTGCTTTGAGCATCTACTTACATTGCACGTTTTCAAAACAACTAGCTCTCAGCTCAAGGATATGCGCCAGTACCCGAACTCTACACAGGATCATGGGCCAACGTGAGTAGGATCCCGATTTGTTTCAGATCTCCTTCGAGATGTCTACCAAACCAACAAGCGTTCATCTGGCTAACTCAGATTGCACTCCTTCATTCCCTTTGCAGGTTAGCCAAGGCCTCCAGGGCAATTCGCGCGATATCCTCACCACCTACTGGCAGCATACGATCAACCATCTCGAATCCGACAACCATGACTACAAAATTCACCAATTGCCCCTGGCCCGGATAAAGAAAGTGATGAAAGCGGACCCAGAAGTGAAGATGATCTCAGCCGAAGCCCCAATCCTATTCGCCAAGGGCTGCGACATCTTCATAACGGAACTGACTATGCGCGCCTGGATACATGCCGAGGACAACAAACGGCGAACCCTCCAACGTTCAGACATTGCCGCCGCCCTCTCCAAATCAGACATGTTCGATTTCCTCATTGACATCGTCCCGCGCGAGGAGGCTACACCCCACAAACGGTCCGCCCAGACAGCTCCCCCGGCGGCCACCGCCCCTCCGCCGCACAACGCGCCCGGCCAACTTCCCCCACAATCTCAGCCAGGCGTCCAGCACCCGCAACACCATATGGGCCCTCCGGATTATGGCTCCCTTGGGCAGCATACCATGGGCCAGGAGCAGGATTACCGCCAGCAGCAGATGTATGGAGGAGCCGTCCAATCGGACCCGGGATATGGTCAGCCGCAGCCGCAGATGTTTGAGAATATGTATGCGCCGTACCCGCATATTCCTCCACAACAGGTCCGTACATCTCCTACTCTCACTGCCTATTTCTTTCTCGCGCCGATCCTGTTTGTTTTTGTTTTAATGTTTTTTGACAAAAGTCGAGCGAGATATGCTAACAGAAAATATAACATGCACATATATAGTGAGAGTTCAATAAATGGTACTAGCGTTTTTGTTTTGAAATAATGGTAATGGCAGCGAGAGCTGCTGGAATTAATATCAAAAAATATCAGTAAAATGAAATGAAACAAAAATATCTAATACAAAAATTAAAAAATTAAAAAAATTAAAAAAAATAAAAATAAAAAACACCACTGCTGACATGAAGGCGTAACGACAACTGAGCCCATTCCCTCCATATATGGCAGATGACAATAGGGATTAGGAGTTTTCTTCAAGGTTCTTTACTTTTTTCTCTTTCTTGCTGAAGCACGGGTAGGGAAGGAAGGAACGGGTATTTTTGGAAAGGGAGGGAACGCAAAGGGTATAATGGAGTTGGTTTCATTTGTTTTTGTTGGGTTTATTTCATATACATATCCATAGCTATATAAAATGAATGACCTTGCTCGCTTTTCTTTTGTTTAGTTTGTGATTTGTCCGTGTGCAACTTGTTCCTGTTCCTGTACACGTATACACTGCCCGTCTTGAATAGTTTCGGGCGATATTAAGCTCCTAATCTTCATTATTGATATGGGTCATCACATCAAAGAAGTCAAATGGCGGATCTGAAATAATGTGGCCCTGGTAGTAAGGGGAAATGTTCTTGGTTGGCTGATTGATATATCACACCACCCCCTTCTCCTTCCAAACAACATCATTTCCCTCTCAATTTGTGGTAGCATACAACTAACACAGCACCCTGTAACTCCCCATCCCATTAATTATATTATCTATCCATGATGAGAGGTCTCACTTCTAATCAGCCAACTACTTCATCCCGAACCTCGTTGACAGACTGAACTTATCCTGCTTCTGCGGACTGTGTACCGTTGAAACAAGCCTACACAATAAGAAACACACGATGGAGATTCGTCGTTAGCACTGTGATCAATCTCCGCTTTATGCCTACCTACCCTCCTCCAAAAAACAAAAAAGAAAAAGAAGAAAAAAAAAAAAAAAGAAAAGAAAAGAAAAGGGGCACATACTTCTCCAACAAAATCGGCCCATTCATCGCATCGACGCGCCCATATTTCTTATTCCGCGTGGAGATGTCGTAGAACTCATCCGTGTTCTCAGCCTGTAGCAGCTGGACGGTCTGCTGGAGCTCGTCGAGGTTCTCTCGCAGGATGGGCACGCCGAGGCTGTCAACGAATTGGGTTAGGTAGTCGACATCCCGAGCCAGGGCGGCGACGCCGTTTGGATTTATCTTTTTCACGTCAGGGGAGAGGGGGAGCGCCTTAAGAAATTACATTTCGTCAATAATATATTCTTTGGGGGGTTTTTGGAAAAGAGGGGGAAGGGGAGAGTAAAAAATATAAATGAGCGTACCAATACCATATTTGCCGCATGACTCAACGCGTCAAAATAAATCAACTCCTTAATCTCCGTGGGCAGACCCAACAATGTCGAATTCATAATATTCGACAAAAATCTCGTCAGCGTCTGCATGTAATTACTGGGTTCTCGCTGCGGCACGGGCGACGTCCAGTCATACTCCGCCGTCTCGATCAAGTCGTCAATTTTCGAATTCACAACTTCGAAAATCCGCTTTTCTGCAGCTTTCTTGTTATTGCGGAATTTCTCCGTTGCGTTTAGGGTTATGGCGGCGCCCGCTGAGCTGGAGTTGGGTGACCGTGCGGCGGCCAGGAGGAGCTCTAGCTCCTGGCAGGCTACTTCAAAGTGCTCGAGGTTTATGAGGATTTGAACGATTTGGCCTAGGTATTGTGAGCCGAGGCGCTCGACGAGGGTTTCGCAGACTTTGTTGGAGAGGAGGGAGTCGAGGGACTTTTGTGGATGGGTTAGTAATCATATATGTAAAAGACGTCGTGGGGCATGATCTACATGTACCTCTTTCAAAGTCTCATCGATCATACTTGGGTGCTCGAAATCGTCGTTGGAGAAGAAATAGAATTGGTTTAGGAAATTTCGGATATCGATGCAACATAACGGATACATTTGGGAGAATGGTAAAACACAGGGGAATCTGAAGAAGAGTTAACAGTGATCGCTGAAAATAACATGTATATAGATGGTAGATGGATCCTACGTTTGTTCCTCGCGCGGTTTCTCGGGGGTATACCAGCTAACATTGAGGACTTTGTCATATTCTTCAATATTTTGAATTGGCATCGGCATGTAGTCGTCGGTTGAAACAATCTAGGGCGATTGTTAGGATTTTCTTTTTTTTTTTTTTTTTTTTTCTTTTTTAATAGGGGAAGATGAAATCCATATCGAATCCATACCTCTTGGAAATCGTCACTGAATCTCCTCTTGAGAAGTTCAGCATATTTCTCAAACAAGGTTATGAGGAAGCTATCGAAGACTCCAACGGGGAAGCCCCAGGTCTGTAGACGACAAATTGTCAGTATTTACATGAACAATAACTTTTAGGCACAAACGTCCATATCTATGTAAAAGAAAGGTACTGGGTAGCCCACATCCATAGCTTGCATGAACAAGACGACCAAATTCTTGATTTTCAAGATATTTTCAGCATTGTCCACGGTATGGAGTGCCTTTGAAATCAAAGTAACGGCACCTTGACACATGGAATCCCAAAGTTCGTCCACCTGTATAGGTAAATGATTAACAAATTAGTAGATTCCCCTAGCATGTCGAAAGCTTCCCGACTTACATCAACAGGAGACCTAAGATTGGGAATCTTCTTCATAGTCGACCGCTCAACAATCGCAAATCCCGCAATCTCCTCTAGAAGCGTATGCAAACTTGCCCCGTCTTCCTCAACGAGAGATATCGAAGGCGGGAGAATAAGCTCCTTCTGCCTCCTCCTCGTCATCGCATATTCTACCCGAAACCTATCCATCTGGCCCAGCGACTGGTGAATATGGAACACTCAACAGCGGCGTGAATCACTGCAAGTCATCATTCTGCAGCAGATCAAATTCTTCATGCTCATCCGAGACCAACTCAATGGCCGAATTCAGCCGGAACTGGCGGAAATATGGGTTGAGCTCTGCGCGTTCCTTCAGCCTGGACTTGCGCAGGTCGGTATGGTACAGAGCAATCTCCCCGAGGTATTGCGACATTTCCCGAATACGGTACAGCCATGTGTTCAGGTCAGCCATGACCGCCTCCGCAATCGCCTTTTGCGTGGTCGGTACGGATCGCTGGATCATCTCTGCGATTTTATGCTGCGTGACGCTCCTCAAGTGGACGTTCTGCAGCTCGTCAAGTGCCCGCAGGGCGGCATAGTGGTTCTTCTTCGCTAGCAGTTCATTGACTTGATTCGCCAGGCGCAGCACCTCGAGACAATCTTGTAACGCGCGCGACGTCTCATCGATATTTTGCCTATGGCTGCGAGATTCCACGAGGGCTTTCTTCTGCTCTGCTAGCCTCTCCGTGCTTGCCTGTATGGATTGGTTGAGGTCTAGGATTTCCGAGGTCAAGTTGACGGTGCCTTCGCGGACGCGGAGCAGTTGGTTCACGGAGGCGACGAACTCCTGGTGGCTGGAGTTGCAGGCTTTCTCGATGTCTGATTCACGGTCATTGGCAAATTTGGAGAGAGATTGGAGGAGCTGGGAAGTTTTGTTCCCACGGCTGTATTCGCGGATAGAGGGGATGAGTTGGTCTAGGTAGTCGGTGTCTGAGGGAGAGATAACGATCTATATATATTAATTATTACATGGTAGCGGAAGTAGGAAATGTTAGTTAGGAATTTACTTTTTTAACTAGGTGTGGAGTTTATAATAGTGTATACGCACCTGATTGAGAATATAAGAGGGGTCTCTATGTGAGGGGATTGCGGCAGGCATGGCTGCGGAATAACTTCGGGAGGGCGGAGGTATCGGTATGCAAAGTGGAGTTTATTATGGTCATTAAATCATGATGAAGCAATCAAATAAGGAATTGACAAAAAGTAAGCAAAAAGGGGTATCCATACAGGCGCCGAGCTGCGCTACCAGGTGTAATATATTATTGGAGTTTCATGGCCTGATATGATAGCCCATTGTTGATGATGATGCCTATCTATCTGATCCGCCGCTTGTAGGTGGCCTCTGTTGGGCGGTGAGGTGCAGATAATAGCTCCGCACCAATGACATGGCATAGTTAGCGCAACAGGCGGCAGAATAAAAGACGCTGACACGCCACAGAAGTATGCCGGCTCTCATATATAAAATAAAATATATATGACATCGATCCTAGTTTTTCTACTTGGTTTGCTTTTCAAACTAGGTAAAATGGTCTAGCTACTACTATATCGTCAATAGTAGTCAAAGATAGAATACTCCCGATGTTTTCTTATCCGTGGTGGGTTGGCTTTGTCGCGCGTTATATATACCCCCTTTATTTCCACTCGGCATATAGTACTTGCTCCCCGCCGTCTGTATGTCCGGGTTCTGGCTAAAAAGATCCCCAAAGGAATCTGGAATCCAGGGCTGCTTTGGAATACTAGATGAAATGCTTCTTCTTTATGATGCTGTTTGCTGCCAGCATCAAGATTTTTCTGTCCTCTTGCTATCTGTGATTGTTCTATCTCCATGAGTGCATGAGTGCATGAGTGCATGTATTATCTCACTGTATAAATCATTCTCTTCTTCTCCTGTTCTACTGTGTGAGGAGAGACTTGTGAACTGTACATCTTTTCTCTTCAGCTAAGTTAGTATATAAGTGAAGAATTCTGATCTTGGAAGATATCAAGATCTTCTTGCTCTCTGACTGAGTATCAGATAACTAACTATCTATCCATACCCAGTTCTATTCACTGCATGTTCTGTATTCACTCATATGCAGATAGATATTCTATATATATATATATATATCATATATCTATATCTATATATATACCTCGCTCCTCGTCTCTTCATCATAACCCCGCTTTTTTCCTTTCCTGGTCGCCCTCTTGATGGTCTCATCCTCTTCCGGCGTCTTCCCCTCCATTTCCCTCTTTTGAGGGTTCCAAGGCTGGTGGATGTCCGTCTCTCTCCCTCCCCACAGGCTGTTTCCCCCTCTCTGCCGCCCGATTGTAGCCAATTGTGGCTGGGTTGCCGTGCTGGTGTGTCCCTGCAGACCCTACCTCACAGAGCCTCCTCCTGTGTTCGTCATTCCAAAGTTGCTGGATGCTCACCCGATTTCCCCCTCACAACTGCTCACAACTTGCTCACAGCTCTTCTTATTCCTTCTTATCCCTTCTGATTCTCCTGATTCTTCTCTTCCTCCTGTTTATCTTTCATCACTTTATTGGCGTGTATATTCACTTGTTCCCATCCCAACCTCCTCTCATCCCCTCTTCTGGCTGTCTATTTGGCTGTCTGATGCCCTGTTTCCATCTATCTCCCCAGCCTTTCTGTTTTGTTTCCTGATCTTTCCCGCTCTTTTTTCTCTTCTCCCCCTTTCTCGCCCATCCGCTGCTCATCTCTATCCCCCCCGCCCCCAAGTCTTTCATATAGCTTCCTCGACATATCTCTTAGATATATCTCTTTTCCATCTACACGATTTTATCATCGTATATCTTTCCAACCTTCTCTTCCAACAGCAATACCGACAAGACAAGCTCGCTCCTCAGTATTCGCTCTCTCTCTCTCTCGCTAGCTGGATCCTCCACGTGCGTTTTCTTGCCCTGCTTCAGTTTCTCCTCTTATATCCTTCGCTTCCACTTGATTTCTTCATCGTAGCAACTCACTCCTCTTCGTCTTCTCACCGAACTCATCATAGACACTCAAAAGCCCACAACAAGCCCTTCAAGCAAGAAAGGCCTTTTTTGAAATCACAAAACCATCCTTGTTCATCATCTCTTTGATTTGCTTGATAAATCTCGCTCTCCAAGCAAAAATGAGAGGCAACGGATCTTCTGCTATTGCAAGCAGCCCTCGCTCCTCAGATGAGGCTGCCTCTCGCAACGGCTCCCCTGAGACAAAGCTTACTGCCTTCTCCCCTGAAGACCTCCGTCTGAAGTCCCGCTTCGAGGCCGGAAGGGCTTTCTGTGGTCCTCCTGACGATAGTCACCGTCCTTTCTATTCCATGTAAGTAGACGTGTTATCGCTCTCCTTGGTTAAAAAAACAAAGGGAGGAGAAAAAAGCTTGTTAACACGCCCTGTCTAGTAATAATGGACTGGGCCATCATCAGGGTCAAGACCCCTTCTTGTCCACCCCATCTTCTGCTGGTCGCGCCCAGCTTTCTCCCACTGCCTCCAGCTTCACCCCGTCTGGGTTCAGCATTAATCCTTTTGGATTTTCTGCCCGTTCGGCTTTCCATGGAGATCAACAGCCACAGCCCATGGCTAAAGGCTACTTAGCTGCCACTTCAGAGCCTGATGCCTCTCCTGATGCTAGTGATGTCTTTGGGACGCGCTCAAACCTACGCCTCTCGGGTTTTGGCCCCATCGGGAAAGCAAAGTTGGTGAAAAGCCCGCTTCCCATGATGTTTGCCCATCTAGGGAAGTTCGACGGCGAAAATCGCAACCGTGCTTTCGCTATAGACGGTGTCCCAGCAAACCTCCCCTATCTCACTCTTGCTGAGATTTTCAACGTAAGTGAATGTTTCTGTAGATATCATCTTGAGAACCTAGTGTACAGATGGCCACTAATGGCAATTCCCCTAATAGCGTCGCGAATTCGGGACTCTCAAGGGCCCTGTGTTCACGGAACTCAGCTCTGCCGGGTGCATCTATGTGGGGTTTACTGACATTCGTGATGCCAAAAATGCCTCCGAAAAAGTTAGACGTCTTCATCCTGAATGGCGCATCCGCTCCTTGACTGCAAGGGAGTATGCCCAGAAGTTTGACCCGGCCAATGCTGGTCTGGTTTCCGATTTCGAAGGCCAAGTTTTTGCCTCTGTTTTTTATGACAGCTCTAACCCATCCTTGGATGCGCGTGTTGTGTCGCACTCGTTCAAGGATCTCTTGGAGACTTTTGGCGATATCAAAGCTTTCCATGGCATGCCAAATACCCAAGGAAACGTTGATGAGTTTTTGATCGAGTTCTTCGATACTCGTGCTGCTGATAATGTCGTTTCGACTTTGAACGGAACATCTGTGGACGTAAGTAGTTCTCTTCCCTCGCCATAGCATTGCGCTGTTCGCTAAAAAATTTCATCCTTAGGAATGCGTTCTGGAGCTTAAACTCCACAGACCAGACATGGCAGAGCCACAAACTCCTCGCCATGGATCTTTCGAATCCAGAGACTTCTTCTCTTCATCTGATGTGTCGAACAAGCGGCCATACAGTCGTCGATCCATGACTCACATGCATTCTAGTCCATACCATGAACTTAGCCCTACTGGCCGCTCTATCATTCCGATTGATGACCATGTAGCAACTATGGGTTGGATGCCAAAGGCTGACGATAACTTTGGGTTCCGTCCTCGCCATGAACTTAGTCGCCATAGTGATCCTCGCTCTAACAATCAGAACTTCGTCGACATCGAACGCATCCGCTGTGGTGTCGATGTCCGCACTACAGTTGGTTTCGTCTTGTCTCTTGCTTTTTCGTCGATTGCTGACTTTCATTACCAGATTATGCTTCGCAATATTCCAAACAAGATTGATCAGGTACGTACGGATTCCATACTCCGTTTGTGGTAGATATCAGTGTATATTAACATATTGCCCTAGGCCATGCTTAAGGAAATCGTCGACGAAACTAGCCATGGTAAATACGATTTCATGTATCTGCGTATTGGTAAGCTTATCTCTCCCCGAATCTTAGTTGTATTCCCAGTACTTACAATGTTGTCGCAGATTTCGCAAATAACTGCAAGTTAGTTACCAAATGACACGCATGCCTTCTTCCCCCATAACTTCGTAGTTTATGTTCTGATGCACATTTTCGTATATAGTGTCGGCTATGCGTTCATCAATTTCGAGGATGTGAGTATATCACCCTCAATGAGCTCGATTTGCATCCATGCTAACATTCCATAATTAGCCAATTGATATCATCGATGTAGGGCTCTATCTTCCATTCTCGTATCCGTATAAGCGCACTTACTTTTCCCTCCATTCTAGTTTGCCAAAGCTCGTGCGGGTCATACATGGTATGTGTTAATCCGTAACTTGGATAGTGGCGAAGCCAACTATGATGCTAATTGATTCAAAAAGGAATTGCTTCAACAGCGATAAAATTGCGGAAATATCCTACGCCAGTAAGTTAAATCCTTTCTTTCCTTATTCCTTTCGCTATTCTTTTCATTTGGTTCCGCGGGAAGTTCCGTGTACGCTGATGTTTTCACCATTTAGCTATCCAAGGAAAGGACTGCCTGGTCCAAAAATTCCGCAATAGTTCCGTAATGCTTGAGCATCCCTCCTTCCGCCCAAAGGTAAGAACCCTCCGTAGAAGCTTCTCTAGAAGAGGGATAAATAACTGATCCCGTTCGCTCTTCAGATTTTCCACACCGGCACTGGACCCCTGGCTGGATCCGAGGATCGTTTCCCAGGCCCAGACAACCCGTCAAAAATGCGTCGTAGCGTCGAAAACGCAGAGCATGTCGGTATGTATTCATCCCGTGGCTCCTTTCTCCCCATACAAAAGCTCCCCATCCTTTTCCCCCCATATGTATAGAAAGCAGCATTTGCACTAACACAAATGAATCCCAGGCCTCTTCGCGCCACGTGTTGGCCAGCAATATCGCGACGAGCAGCGTCGTCGTCGCTCCCAGTTCGACCGCGGGACCACCGCCGCTGAGCGTGAGGCGTATTACGTCCGCTCCTCCAGCTCCTTCACGCCTAGACGTGGCGCGTTGAATGGAAACGGGAACGGTGGTGTAATGCTACCGATGATGGTGATGTCTCCGTGTTATGAGGGCCCTGTTTCTGGTGCTGATGGTGGTGTTGGCGCTCGGGCTTCTTGAAAAATAGGAGAAGGGATGGAGGGCCGTTTTCTGCGTACTTGCGGGTGTGCGAGTGGGTATCGATTGGCCAAGGAAAGAAAGGAAAGTATCCATTTTCGCTCTTTTTGTCCTTTTTTGCCTGCTTCGAATGGGGTTTTTGTGTTTATTTCTTGTTTTGCCCTTCCACTGGATTCCGATAATATCTTCCCTTCCTCACCACCCTTCAGCACCAGCAGGGTGTGTTGTCTGAATTTGCGCTGTGTATGGCTGGTCGCTCGGTAACTTAATTCTTCAGTTTCTCCCTTTTCCTTTTGTGTCATATTCATACCCGCTCTCCTCCCTCCTGTCCTCTCTCGAACCCGAATGCCACTGTTTGGTTGTGAAAGGAATAGTCTTCAAGAAAAATTTTCCGGAAGCGAGAGAGAGAAAGAAAGGGAAAAAGAAAGGAGAGTGATGGAAGGCCAATTCAATCAATGCCTGATCGACAGGCATGGGGGAAAAAAAAAAAAGAAAAAAAAAGGAAAGAGCCCTCTTTTATCCATCTTGCTCTGTGTACCCATTACTCAAATTTGGGATTGGGTAGAACCCATCAATCGACAGGCAAGTTGTTTGGTTTGGTTTGATCCTTTTTCAGAAAAGGAGCTCAGGCGTGTGTTGTTGGGTTTTGTTGGTTGCTGGAATGGAACTTAGTTGAGTTGGGCTTTTATTTACCTTTTTTGTGTTTTCTTTACTCCTTTCGATTATGCTTGCTCGTGCTCATGCTTGTTCGCATGTTCTGCTCGGCTGTGTTATTTCTATTCCTTTGCTCGACGAGTTTCTGGGTTTGAGACGACACGCTCGAAGTGGGGAACGACTAATTAATCTACCTTAAAAATGGGACAGATAAGAGGTGGATCTTTTTCTTCTCTAAGTTTGATTTTGATTTTTTACCTTTCTTGCCCACGACCTTCTCTCACTTCTTAGGCGATCTTCCCTCCTTTACCCATGTACTTTTAGTCTCATGTATGTATTGTAGTTTTAACTACACAGACACGGATGGATCTTTTATCCGAAAAATTTCCCCCTCCCTTGTGGAGTCCCTTGGAGGTTTTTTGTTGCCAAATAGCAGCGTGGAATTAAATGGGGATCATACCATCTCTAAGTCCCACATAAATAGCATGTTGTAGCGGTATCAAACTCAGCTCTCAAGGGAAGGAAGTGGGGAGGCCACGGCTGTATTAGTGAAGCTTTCAGTTGTATGTATTTAGCAGTTTCCTTCGCGTTTGACGGGCCAATAGTTAAAACTAAACAGACAGTAAGCGAGGTCGGATAGTTAAAGTTTCCATTCTAATTTTCAAACCTTCGCGCCTAAAAAAAGCTTAGCGGCAACCTCCCTCGACCATTTACACCAAACCCGATGAATGTAACCAAGTCAACCGTTGTTCACACATGCCCGGGAGGCACGGAGAACATTAAAAAGCGAGCGAACTTGGCTCTCATCCTCCTCTAATGAGAGAGGAGAAATTTTAAAAAAAAAGATAGCAAGAAAACCAGCAATACCTCTCCCTGATTAAAAAAGAAAGAAAAAAAAAAGTGTCATTCTCAATATAAAGGAAAGTAACAAGCTACCTCGTACATTTCCCAAAACAAAAACAAAGCAAAAGAAAAAAAGAAAAAAAAAGAAAAATGCCTCCAACCCACAAAAAAAAGCAAAAGGGGCTCCCCCAATCCTCCACTCTCAAATCTATCCACATAACCCTCCACCTCCTCTACCACCGTAACAAGAATCAGCACCACGGCACGAAATGGTGGAAATGGCTGGCGATGCTAAAGCGGTCGATGAGCGCATTACTTGGGGCCGTTAGGAGGTGGGAATGGGAGTGGGATGAAGGGGATGGTGATGAGGACGGTGGCTTCCGTGCCAAAGTGCTCGAGATGATGCGATATATGCATGTCTTTGTTGTGCCGAGGTGTTACGTGTGAGTTTGAAGTGGCTTTTTTTTTTTTTTTTTCCCTTCATTTCGTGCTTGTTTGTTTCCTTATGATTCTCCATTGTTTGCACTTTTCAAAATGAGGGAGTGTGTCCTATTGGAGTCTGTCAGTGTGACTCTCTTAATGACTTCAGCTCTGGTTTCTCCTTTTGTATTTCCGACCCGAATGCTTTTCATTTCAAGTTATAAGCCCCGTCTTTCCCTGTGTTTTCTGCATATTTATATCCCCTCGAAGCATTTTTGAAAAAAGACCATTATTACTTCCTAACACCCTACAACAGCGCCTTCTCTACCGTCGTTGCGGATACACAATTCTCCGCTCTGGGCGTCGTCCTTCTCGCGGTTCTAGCTCAAGCTGCAAAGACAGTCGCATCGGGAGAGAGATATCAAACGGAGCCCGACGCCAATACTGGAACCGGCGTAACTTTGACCTCTACCACTACCACTGCTACCACAGCCGTTGTACCCGCCAATCACGAGGAGAGTGTTGATGTTGATGTTGGGGAGGTGGTGAAGAGATCGCTTTACCTCCCCGGCTTGGTGGTGGATTCTGCGGCTAGTGGTGAGAACAGAGGAGGGAAGGAGAATGGGGACGCCAGTGGACTCAAAGAAAAAAAGGGGGGAAAAAGTCCCCTGATTTTAGATGCTGCTGGGGAAGAGCGGAAGGCGGGCATGGTGAAGAAGTTGAAGCGGGAAAGTCCACTGTCGCAGTTGGGTGTGGATGAGGAGGACGGGGAAGGGGAAGAGCGGCAGAAGAGGAAGAAACTTAAGACGAAGCGAAAGCAAAAGCAGAGGGATGCGATTGATGATATCTTTGGGGGATTGTAATGTAGGACGATTGGAATTTTCTTCTTCTTTGGGATCGGGGTATTCAGGGGCAGGACAATGGCGTTTTGTGATTATTTTATTTTATTTTGCTTTCTATTCTGTATGATACCAGTAAGATATTTGTATTTCCAAAACTATATATAATCTCTACATGCATGTATTCTCTATACATGGCTGATAAAATTTTTATCTAACAAATCGACACGAATATGACATGTCCAAGGAGAAGATTGACAGCCAGATGCTGTACTAAACTCCAAGCCATGATATACAAAAACTTTGGGGAGAAAACCGTCCATATGAAGAGATGAGTCCGCAGCACGGTGCAGGCCACCATTACCGCCAACAGGCTCATCGTGACGAAGAAGGTAAGCAGTGCCAAATGATTACCATGACGGCGGCGATTGACAGCCGAAGTGCATCCGTCATCGCCGATGAACAGCGAGTTTGTCGAGAAAACCCACCAAATAGGGCCGGCCCAGTTGCCTATAAATGTCAGGATACCGACGAGGACGACGTTATAATCACCGATGCCATTGTAGGCATTTGAGAGGTCGACAGAGGCGATTGAGTTGGAGCCGCCCATAGCGAAAAATGTTGCGTATTGCAGTATTAGTGAGGTGATAGTTATTTCATCACCAGACAGCTTCATGGAGGAGAGGGCCCAATGCTGAAGGCGGAGAATGAGGTACAGTGGGATATTAGTTGATCTTGATTGAGTGACGAGGAAAAGGCTCACAATGTCGTGGAGATCTCCTGAGACCCTGACGCTTGTGAGAGTGCTATTCAGCATTTTTGGGAGGCGGGCATCATGCTGGTTGCGGATTTTGAGGAGGAATTCTTTGAGCGCTCGTTTCCGTTGGATTTCTGTATATATCACGTACGCCAGGGCTATGGCAATGCCGGTGAGCACGATCCTGGCCTGGGTGATAACGGAAACCCCAGAGACGCTTTCTATCAGCTGGTTTAATATTAAGGTCTCTTGGAGGAGTTCTGGGGAATCGGCAGAAGTAAAGGTGAGCTTAAACAAAAATGCAAAGCTGGCTAAGATAGGGAAGAAAAGTCGCGAGAATGATGCGGCTCCGGCTGAAGTTGTACGTCGCAACATTTTTTGGCAGATATCAGTGTATGTTAGGAGAATCAGTATCCAAAGAATATTCGTATGGTTCGGGAAGAACGTTCTTGCTATATCAGGTTCTGCAGCAAATTTCTGACCCGTTTGATTCCATCGTCGCATAATTCGCGATGAAATAGCAAAGATTAAACAAGCCCAAATCTGAACAGATTTAGGCGATGCTCTCCCACCATCGCCATCGCTGTCTTTTCCCCTTCTTTGAATGTAAGGCCTTGCGTAGAGATAGAATGTCCAACCGCTGAGAATCCAGTACCAAAATTGTTGCTCCTCTTCCACATAGCTGCTTCCGAACATCATGATGCCGTAGCCTATGGAAATGAAAAGACCAAATGTTCTAGCACCTGTCATGACACCAAGGGACGCAATACTGGATAGTATGACCGCCAGGGCAGCAAGGAAAATCCCAATGTGGAGCCTTTCCATTTTGTAATTACTTGCCGCACTACTCATCACGTCTTGAGAAGATCTGCAAAAGGCGAGAAGAGCATTCTCAACTTCCTTGGAATGATCACCATGATCCAGGGCTGCACTGGCCAACTGCCATGCCTTTTGCCAATTGCATTCAAGCGAAGCAAGTTCCGTGTTTGGTGTAGGGGTGCATAGATCTGTTTTGAAAGAATAGCTAAATTCATAGGCCGGGAACGTCGTCTTAACAACGTTACGAATTTGCCTAGCATTCTCCATAAGAATTTTAAGTCTTTCAAATCCTAGATCAACCTCAGTATACATTCATTTTAAATATTGTTGCGAAAAGCCGTTTTTTTTTTTTTTTTTATTTTTTAACGTACCGTTTTTCCACATAGGCAGAAATCCTGGTATAAAGGCTCCTAGGCTGTTGAGTGGAATAGGAAACCCGAGCAATCCAGCTAGAGTAGGAGCGATGTCAGACTGTTCGACTAACTGATAGTACTTGAAGTGCCCTGAAGGTGGTTCAAGGGAGTGACCTTGATTCCGTATTTGTCGGATTTTCGGGGATATGAACACGAGAGCTGGCGAAGTTTCCCCTGGAGACGCGCCGCCATGGTTCCCAGCATCATTCATACCATGATCACCACATAATACGAGGAGAGTAGACGCAAGATGTTCCTGGCTCTCCATAGCGTTATATATTTCCCTAACAACCGAGTCCATTTCCTTTTGCTTGGGGAGCATATGGGCGCTAGCTCTATATTAGAAGTTGATTCAAGGAAGCCGAAATTGCCAGAGGCCTTACCTATTTGGACCTGATTTATGGCCAATGTGGTCCAAACCAAGGTAATGCAAGATCATTGCAGACCAGTCCTCCATCATAAGCTCCTCCGGAACATGACGAGTGACATTATTATCCACTTCAACAAAATCCTAACCTAAGACCTCAGCGTTTTGGCTTCCTAAATATATGAGATTCCGTCGAAAATCGTGGGATTGTACTAACCGATACAAAAAAACTCGTTGTGCCATCGTGCCTGTCAAAAAACCCCGGGAACAATTTTAACCATGTATCATCTCCATACATGACTAGGCGCCCACCAGGTCGAGCTCTCAACTGGGCAAGCCACGTATCCTGATAGACGAGCGTTGAAGACGTATCAGATTCTGCAAGGTTAAGAATCACGTCTAAAAACGAAGGCACCGAGCCTGTCGTGATAGCTTTGACCCGCGGCATTGTGACCGTAGGGGCACCTGCATGGGCAGTAAATGGGAATGCCGCTCCATCTTTGATCAACCTATGGGACGGTTAGGACGAGGTGTAAAAATATACCGCAAATTCGGATATATATTATGCTACTGACCCTTGAGTAAATGTAAAGCCTGACTGATTTGAATATACGAAATCACTGTATGTTCAGAATCGGCAATGAGAAATCTGTCTACCAAGCAAAATATCGGAGACCGAATTTACCTCCTTAGTGCGTCCACTACCATGAATATGACTCTGTCAAAGGGCGCAGATGATCGAATGTCCCCCGATTCTCCATAAGACATCGCGAGACCGGGAATAAAAGGTTTATAGGGGAAAAAGCCGCTGGCGAATAGTAGAATGGCCAAGGGGAACAACAGGTTTGCAAGGTAACAGGGCCATTTTGGTGCCATGATGTTTTCCAAGGACGAATCAGCAGTTACTTGAAGAACAAAAATTCAAGAAAAATTGATGAAGATTTCGCCCTCATATGCCTCTGATTCTCCATTGCTCGGTCTGGTTGTTGTTTTCTTGCTTATATAGTATTCTGTCTGGCTTTTGGGATGTTCGACTGGCGATTGGCGCGAGAAAACAACGCGAGCCAAGAAAGACCAGGAAAAATAATATTCAAATATGATGATGAAAAAGTCAACGACCACCATTGAAAATTGGATCTAGTTAGCATGTGCTGTGTACACCGATTATCTACAAGCTCCTCCTTTTATAGATTATCCTCAGATTATTTATTAATTGGAGAAATTTTTTACCTTTCATCTATATCCTTCTGTTTTTGGCCTTTTATAAGAATTACTTCCAATGTGCAAAGAATCTAGGTCTATAACAGTTCTATTATTATTTGAGGATAATTTAACATATAGGAACGTAGCCAGACAATCCGCAAACGCCAGTGGGCATGCCCAATTTCAATATAGCACTCCTAGTACGCCGAGTCCAAACAGTGACCATGACTTTTAGATAGAGCATCGGGTATCATGCGAGGCAAGACAACAAACTCAGTCATCAATGAGGCGATATCCCTCACTTCCGCTTGCTGAGTCTCTTCGCCTTCTGAGGGTGTGCTGCAAATGTAATCGAGGGCCGTGTCTTCCGTCGAACTCTTTTCTGGATTCGTCCGGTATTTCCAGCAGGTTGCTTAGCTGCTTCCGGTTGTTCATCAATATCCATTTCTGTAAAATCATGAAATCAAAGGTCAGCATCTTTGCTAGGATTATGAATGGCCGGTCAGGGAGGAGGATTGTGAATTGTAGTCTGCTTTAAAATAGCAGAGACTGCGATGCGAGCGCACCTTTTCCCTCATCGATTTCTCCTTCCTTGCTCACATCGAGTTTATCTGGGATACAGATGTTAGATTACAACGCATGTAAGAGAAAACTTAAGCGGGCTAGTTCCATACCTGCATCATTCATATTCACTTCTTTTGGCTTGGCTACCAGCTCTTGAAGTTTTGCTGAAAGCCTTTCAGTCCTCCTATCAACAACTGGGCCAAACACTTCGGCACGCAGCTTCGCCTTATTGCGCTTCATAACGGTGGAGCGGAGACCTTTAGCCATTTTGGGAAGTTCCTTATATCAACTCGAATCCAAGGCGTGGAGAGGTGATGTGGAGGGGACGGCTTTTCAGGTATACACTGGTCGCGCAACAAACCGCAGAAGGGGCCTGAAGGGCAGGGTATCCTCGCTGAATATGCGTTGCAACAGCAGTCAATGACTATAATGGTGATTGGAAGCTTAATCCCTCTCTTCTTTAAGTTCTTCTTGGTTTGGTGAGGGAAGCAATCGACTTGAAAATTCTCCCTGGGGTGGGTGGGCTGGCCTGGCCTGAATCGGCTTATGTCAGCAGCCGCCCGCAGAGTGAGGTCACCGTCGCTAAATAATTTCATCCGAGCTATCATCTTCGCCGGAGGCGGCAACAACGCGACGATATTTTGAGAGGCGGCAGCCAGATTCATAGATTCACTTCGCTCTGTCCTACCGACCTTTATTGTAACTTTATTCGCAAATGTATCCTCCCGCCTTTGTACCTAGCAAACTCGGCCCCTTCTATGTCACCTCCTCTTCGTAGCCGTTAGCCTAGAGTCGACGAATTCTCGAAATGGCTTCAACAGGACAGGATATGGCAGACTTGCAACGGGTTATAGCTCTGGTGAAGTCGTTATTAAATGCCCAACTAAAGGACATACTGCGATATGAGGGCCTTGCAGTCTCGGGTGTTAAGGCCGTTTTACAAGAACGAATAATTGGCCGTAAGTCTCAAACCCTCTAGCCGCAAGGGCAGCAAGCAGTACTGACATTGGATTCCCCCAGGACTTGAACAATGCTTTCGTTCGGGGCAAAACGATAGATATAATCTACTGAAAGAATTCATCTATGCTACAGCTCAACATCCACCGCCATCCACTCCTTCACAGTCTCCTGCTACCTACCAACAGCCTCAATCTGCACTGTCCACATATGCGCAGCAACCAGTGTCCACCTTTTCACTCCCAATGACTCCAAGTCATTCCTTTCCTGATGGTATGCTTTCCCATAGGTCATGTATACTTGGTTTTGAACTAATTGCATTCCTAGGTCGACTTAGGTTTAAGGACAGCCCTTTTTATTCTATACTAGAACCGTTGACACCAGTGGTAGAATGCAAAGGTGAGCTCTAGATGCTCTCAGAATGCTTTGCACGGCAAATGACTAAAATCTTTGCAGTCAGGGAAAGTACGCGAGATAGCGTAAATCTAAAAGTTGTCCTTTCAGCGATGAATGCAGCCCGGCTGCAAAATGACCCATCTTGGCGCGTGATGGTTTACTGTGCAGTAGATAGCGGCCTCACTCAGTATACCAAAAGTGACATTACTTTCCCTCACCAAGTTGAGCTCAAGGCGAACCTAGACGACGTTAAGGCAAACTTACGAGGGCTGAAGAACAAGCCTGGTTCAACGCGGCCTGCAGACATTACCGGTTTCATCCGAAAGAAGGCTGGCTATGCTAACCACGTCGTTATGACATACGCACTTACACAGAAGGCAAGCCATAAACAACTACTCATCAGGCCTGGCCCATCACTATATGTGTTACTTTGGCTCGTTGAACTAATTTTCTATGTGTAGAAATACTTTGTAGTTATATACCTTGTTCGAAAACGTTCAGTGGAGGAGTTGGTGAACCGATTACGAGATCGCAAAACAATATCGGCTGAGCAAGTTATACGTGAAAGTAAGAGGTTCTCGGATTATGGATGTACCACGAACTGCTCAATCATATCTGACAAAACAATATTAGTGAAAAGCAAAGCCGAAGATGCCGACATTGTTGCGACTTCTACCGTAATGTCATTAAAATGCCCCCTATCAACCCTTCGAATAGCGGTTCCCTGCAGGTCTACGATTTGTTTACATAACCAGTGCTTCGATGCGACATCGTTTCTACAATTGCAAGAGCAGGCTCCGACGTGGACGTGTCCTGTGTGCAACAAAGCAACGAACTTCGAAGCACTGCAAATCGACCAGTAAGCCATTAGTATTTCTCAAAGGATTCAAACTCATCCACTATTTACCTCTAACTAACGCAATTAGATACGTCGATATTATACTGAGGTCGACACCGCCGAGCCTTGATCAAGTTACAGTTGACCCAGACGGCACGTGGCATATATCAAGAGACGGTGACAATCTGACACCGGGCGGAGACCCATCCCCCGCAACCGATGGCAGGGATGATGATTTAATAGAAATCCAAGATTCACGAGTAGTCTCCCTAAAACAGGAGCCGTCTACCGCAATGACCCTTCACCGCACCCCACCAGCACAGGCTGGGGAACTTTCATCCACTCAGTCTGCCTCTTGGCCAACACCAAATAATAAACGACCAGCTAGCCAGGTCATTGACTTGACTATAAGCGACGATGAAGAGGAGGAACCTCCTCGTCCCGCAAAGCGCCCACACCTACAACTTAGCTCCAGTCAATATTCGAGACATCGGTATTCAGATTTTGCCCCACGGGCCAACGTGAGCAATGCCAGTTTTGGCCTCTCCAGTCAGAGTGAATCTAACTCTCCAGCCGCGAACCCGTTTTATTATGATGCCTAAAAAATCTTTTATTCACCAAAATGTCAATAATCGACTATTGTGGTTTACAAGAGGTTTTTGTCTGGGAAGATTTTCGATTGCTACCTGCTTTCCAGCGCAGTCTTCTATTTCATTCGTATATTTTATTCTGTTCTCTTTCACTTGTGTGAAAGGAAGTCTCGGCGCAAGGAATCGTTTTGGCCGGGGATTGTCGCCATCTACCGTCTGCTTGCCTGCTACACCACCCGCACGTAGCATGGGCATTTACGTTATTTGAATTAGGGATAATACGGGCAACCTTGTGGAGCGAGGCGTTCGGGAGCCAATGATACATATTTTTTTTCCCTTGAGCTAGAATATCTAGAAATGATTAAACGTGGATTGTTGCCCAAGTCCCATTGCATATGCCTTGTCTTCCCCTCGTTGTCTTTCCTTGGTTTTCAAAGTGAGACGCGTTAGAAACCGTCAAACCCCATAAACAAACCGAACCGAGAACATGAGGTTCTATATCATTCTCCTCTAATAGCCTAAGCGCAATGCTTTGTTTTGATTAAAACAGTAATCAATCTATATTCGTACACAAGAGAGTATTGGCAATCATAGACTACTGTATTCTTAATAATATGGATGATTCTCACATTAAATTTTTATGTCTAATAATTTTCAATATCTCTTCTTCAGAGAAGACATTATCATAGTGAGAAGATAATCTATGTATCTATTTAATAATGGATATAGCTGTCAGTTAAGCTAATATTTTCTTTTATCTGTAACCTTCTATTATATAGGATAAGAGTTTCAACTTTCCTATTACTTCGTCTAAATTTCTCTGAATTCTTGATTATTATCTGAGTATTAGTGAGATGATATAATTCACAGTGAAGTTAGTTATAAAAACCGATGTATATAAATGATGAAGAGCTTAACCGGATTAGGTAACTAGTTATCTACCATCCCCATCCCATCCTCCGCAGATAAGAAAGCTCTCTCTCTCTTCACATTTCAATAAACTCTCCTTCTACGCCTCAATTACTCCTCAAAATCCTCACAGACACTAAAAGAATGATACTTCTTCAACTCTCAGACACCCTGCAATCCTAATACTTTCCCAAATAAAACAGCACCGGTCCCTTCTCGTTCCGCTCCGAACAACTTATCCTAAATCCCCAGCGGTTCTCCGCACGAACAAAAGCATCAACCCTACACCCCGCCCTCTCAGTCAGATGTCCGTCGACACACTTCCCCAACCGTTCAACGTATCGGACCCGCATGCCCGTTTCGTCAGCGCGTCATGTCTAGATCTACTCCTCATAGAACTAGTGCCAATGGCTGAGCGACTAGCGGAGGAACTATCAGGTGTGGAAGGAAAATTGGACGAAGAAGAGCATCGCGAAGCTACGTTTTATAGATTGGAGACGTTGGGGTTTCGAGTTGGACAAGGGTTGGCTGAGAGGTGAGGCAAATATACATGGAGATATGCCCCATATATCGAAGATGTATAGATTGGTATACTCCAGCTTCCTGTGCATTTCTGGACTGGGATTGGGAGTGAGCATTGGTGACGAATGGATGTACGATATCGTATATTCCTACATATCTTCTTCTCCAATCGTTTTCTTATATCCCCGTACTGGTGATCTATTTCGTGCTACTACAATTTCCCATTTGCATACCGCACGATATCCCTTCTCTATGTTGGACCAACATTGGCTAACTGATATCATATGTATCGGATGCGCCGATAGATTTTCACGAGACAGACCCCGATTCACAGATAATCTCGATGTGATAAAATTCCTTTGCAAAGATTTTTGGACGATTTTATTCCGGAAGCAAATTGATAATCTTAAAACGAACCATAGGGTACTGAAGCAAACACCAGGAAGGGGTTTCAACTCCCCAACATACCCTCACCCCATTTTCACTTCCCAAGCGACGCTCTATTCCATTCTATCTACCCCGTTACCCTTTGATAATTGGATCAAGCGTCGTGCGTATCAGGGTGAACATATCACTAAAGTTCTGTCTGTAGGGCGTGTACGTTCTAACCGATAACGCCTTCCGCCCTTTGATACGAATGAGTATGTCAAATCGGAACGAAGCCACCGCAAAGGCACAATCAGTAAGTATCCCAGCAAAAGCGAAAGAAATTAAAGGATATCAAAGTGGATCATCAGCTACCCGCCAATTTTTCCCCCTTTATCTGCAAGACCCGCGCACCCCGCAGAACTTAACATCCAAGCAAGCCCTCTCTAACTCAACGTTTAGTACCTCTGGTTCCCCTGCGGGATAATCCGCGGTGGCCTAGCAAGCATGGGCATAACCGCCACCGTGCAAGCTGAGTCGTCAGACCTCCCCAGCGCAACATTTCAGATCAAGACGATGCAGATAACGCAACCGCCAACACAGCCACAGCAGCAATTACAACACCCCAAGTCATGAACATGTTGAGATACCCCCTAACTTGAGTAAATAAATACCCTGGCCTGTGCTATTTTGTAGGGTTATTTGTTCATTTTGATTTATTTCTTTGGAGTTACTAGGAGTTCGTACATGTTTACGGAACTTAGGGTTTAATGAAATCAAATTTTCATGGATACTTGCCGAGTCTCCTTTCTGCATTCTATCTTTCTCTATTACATTTTCATTTTTCATTTTCATCTTTTCCTTCGATAGTCGGTACCATGGAACAAGTAGGAGGAAATGCCCCAACAGGTGGTGCCGGAAGGAATTGAAACGTGACGCATGTATTCATTTTCTAAAGAACATGCCATTCTATTCATTCTTGTATTAGGTTCATCTTTTTTTCTTTAAAGCCGAAACCACCAACCCGGCCCTTGCTGACCCACTACCAAGGCACTCGCTATATAGAAATGTATGAGGGAAAGCTGAATGTATTTCTTTTTTGTTCCATATGCGTTGTCTCATCGCGATCTATGCTGTGTATGCTTGTGTCTGTCTTATATGATGATCCTAGAGCCTATCCGCCGGAAAAGGAGGGAGGGAAATAAAACCATTAATTAGTAAACATGCCTCTCGCTTACAGTTCGTGTTTTTGTGCCTTTCTTCTATTCTTCGGTTTGGGCGGATGCCTAGGGCAAGGGATGCAAGGAAAAAAAAGGAAAAAAGAAAAAAGGTGCGGTTCACTTTTGGGGAATGAACAAGCGCTAATGGATGGACGGTTGAATTGGAGCGCAAGAAATTTCATTTTTGGCTATGATTATGATGCTGATGATGAAGATGGAGGGTAGGAGTAGAAGGAATTAATAGAGCGGGCTGGGTTGGGTTGGGAGTTTACTTTGGGGGTGGGCTCTGAGCAAATTCGACGCCCTTCTCGATGTTGCCCTTGAGGCCCTTGATGCAGACTTCGAGGAGTTTCTTCTCCTGCTCCGTGATATCGCCGAGGATGTTCTGGGCCTTTTCTGCGCCGGAAGTCTGTTTTCATATATTAGTCTGTGTGCATCTGTCCAAAGTTAATTCCATTGGGGTGGCTTGGTTTACTTACGCCCAGTTCTACGGGGATAGAAAAGAAATCCAAGCCGACTTTGCTCTTGATAGCATCGCCTCCTTCAACACCAGGAAGGTAGACGTAAGTTGGCTCGACAATACCCTTCTCGCCCGTGGAGGCTTTGATGATGCTCTCGGCGAAGCTGGGTTCATTATTAGTCAATGTGCAGTACATGTACAGTACATTATATCCGAAAACCGTTAGAGAGGGAGGGGAGGGGAACTTACCGGAAACCAGCATAAGCCATGGACAAGGTGGCAGAGCCAGCTCCATCCTTGGCCTTGACGACCTCGTCACCGCCAAACTGGACGCCTGTTTCCTTAATTAGTGACTAGTACAAACGGATTGGTCAATTGCAGGTGTCAAAGATTCGACTTACGGTTTACAAGGGCATCGTATCTATCCGCAGGAATGTTGACAGCTGGCTTGGCCTGGCTGAAAAGGGGTACGATGGTCTCGCCGGAGTGGCCACCAATGACGGGAATGGTCGTCTTGGAAGGGTCCTTCTGACCGGTGAACTCCTGGGTGAAGGTCTCGGCACGAACGACATCGAGAGTGGTGACGCCAAAGAGGCGCTTGGGGTCGAAAACGCCAGCAGCCTTGAGAACCTCAGCCGCAATGGGGACAGTGGAGTTGACGGGGTTGGAAATGATGAGAATAAAAGCCTTAGGGCTGTGCTCTGCGATGCCCTTGACGAGGGTCTGAACGATTCCGGCGTTGACCTTGAACAGATCATCGCGGGTCATACCGGGTTTTCCTGATGGGGTGAAACGTGGTTAATTCAGCTCTGGAATAGGTACGAGGTGAGATGTATGGGATTGCATACGAGGAATTCCGGCGGGGATGACGACGACATCAGCGCCAGTGAGGGCATCCTTAAGGCCGTCGTCTTTGGGTAGATATCCCTTGACAGTCTATATAGACGATTGTTAGCATTCCAATTCATATCTGTGGTGTATCGGGGAATACATACGGCAATGGAGGAGATGTGAGAGAGGTCAGCGGCAACGCCTGGGGTATTGACGACATCGTAAAGAGCGAGCTGATCAACGAGAGGGCTGGCTTTGAGGAGAAGGGAAAGCGGCTAGAGATATATTGAGAGCAGAGTTAGTATCCGCTTCATATACTACCTGATTAAGAACAATTTGAAATTGGTTTCTTTGTATATCTTGGCTGTTTTTGGGTGTCCCGTAGTCGATATAGGAAGCACACACCTGGCCAATGCCACCAGAGGCACCGAGAACGACTAGCAATTAGTTAGAAGAAGCCTTTTCCCTAGACAACATGATAGCTCTTTGGAGCATAACTAACCTGCTTTGACCATGATGGCTAGTTTGGGCGGGATGTATCGGAGTGGGGTAATCTGAATTCGCGGACAGTTGAATCTAGGAGGGCTCGATGAGAATTGGGCAGGTTACAGGATGAAAGGGTATGGAGATAGGTGACTTACGAAAGATTGAGCTTTTTGAAGCAGAAGAATAGAAGAAGAAGAGAGGTTTGAGAGGTTGAGGAGTCCGGAAGCAAGTTGAGATTCGCCCGACGAGAATCAGAACAAAGCCCGCGAGGGGCGTGTCACATGTCGTGGAGGGGCTGTATCTGTATTGGTATTACATACGAATCGTCAACAATAATACACGATAATACCGCAACAAGCACAACAACATTAGGTTACAGACAGTACTTGTACTTGAATACATTTCCCAATATATCTAAGCTACCTTGCTCATTTGAGCGACAAATGCCATACATACTCCAGCAGATAATTTTCTGGGGCTCTCCCTCCCTCTCTTGTCGTCCAACCAATTTTCAAGATGGCTGATTTATTCGATTAGTAAAATTATAATTGACCCTCGAAAATGCCCGGAATGTTGCGGAGCAAATGATACCCTGATGGCTAGCGTGACATCATTTTCGGCCAATACCCTTTTAATGGGACTGGTTAGATAATTTATTGTTCCTAGACTGCTGTCGCTATAGATATAGGGGATGGGACGTTGGAGTGAAGGTGGTAAATAAGTTAAGAGTGAGTAGCGGACACAATCATGTTCATTTGAATATAACGAAAGGAGCTATGAGTAAACATGGACTTGGAATTTCGATTTAAAGGCTTTGGATTTATAATTTTTTTGTGGTTTAAATTAGAAAGGAATTGTCTCATGAAACCCTTTCAACCAAATGGAACTCTCGGCTCCCAGATAGCCCTCCCTCTCCCTCTCCCACTCCCCACGGGGGATTTTCCGTAAGAGTTCAGGTTTCAGGTTTCCATTAATTAACCCCGTTGCCCCAAATCAAATCGATATTCCAGTCAAATTCACCCACCTAAAGCAAAATAAACTCCCATCAAGCGATCCCTTTCAAACCAAAGAAATAAACCCCCTAAGACGACTCCTCAGCAGCCTTCCGGGCCTTGGCTCCTCTGGCCTTCTTCACGGGAGCCTCCTTCTTGGGCCGTTGCGACTTTCTGATCGCGCTGACACGGCTGACGGCCTCAGCGCGGAGATCGGGACGGTACCCGCTCTTGGTGGCGGTGTTGGCGACGCCCTTGTAGATCCTGTATTTTTAAAAAAATATCCACATCAGCCAATTCATCCTCGAAGATACACAACAAATCGTATTGCTCTTCCCCTAGTTCAATTCTTCTCCCTCTTCTCCCTGCATCCAACATCAGATGCAAGAAAAGGTCAAGCTTACTTTCGGCTGGTAGCAGTGGAGCTGTAGGTGTTGGTGACGGTGCTGGAGGCCGGTCTGTGGCCCATGGCGGGCTTCTTGGTGGTCACGGCGATGTTTCCACTCTCAGTGGCATTGATTCCAATGGCCTGTATTTTCATGACAAAATAAATCAGTCTCATGTTTCTGGCCTTCCCATATCGCATGCTCCAATTATCTGCTGTTTTTCGTTTCCGTTCGTGGAATAATTATGTCCGTACCTTGGAGTTCGCGAACCCGGCATACTAAATTTCAAGCAAGGCCCATCCGTCAGTACATTTCTTCCCCATGTTGAGATGTGTAGATATCGATATATAGAAGGCGCAAACCTTTCGCGAGTGCTTGTTGACCAAGTTAAGAGGGTCGCGGGAGAATTGGACGCCGGCACGCTTCACCATGAACGAGTTCTGGGTGCCTGTTGTTCAATTTCACGATCAGTCCAAAGCGTCCTCCGAAAAGGTTCCAAAATCAACAAGATATCAAAACGTACGGGCAATCTCCCAGACGACATCGTCCGACAAATTAGGTCTGCCTGCGTACGACATGATGTAGGCTGGAGGCGAGTCGAGTCGAGAGGAACGGTGTGGAAGGAATTGAAGGCTCGCAGTTGGATATCTCGACTGGCTTAGACTCTTCGTCGTTGTTGATGTCGCTTCGCTTGTGTGTATTATTTTGCAACTCTTGGCGGCCAAGCCAACCGCTTTCCGCTTTGGGCTCGCTAACATCTCCTACCTAGGAATAGTAACTAGGTATCAAGGACGGCCGGAATTACATGCATCCGGACATATCTCCACGTGATCATTACTATGTCATTGTTGAGTCAGCATTGGAGCCGCAGCATCGTATTGTCCAGCGCGAACATCCGGATGGGAACTGAGCCGACAAGACAAGAAGACACTTTGACTGTCCATCTAATGCTATACATCTGGATTCGGGGGTCCAGCAGAGCAGATATACCGTGAACTTTCGCTGCCAGAATCTCAGTTTGTCTGGACTGAACATGCGATAACTAGTCATACAGCGTCAGGCCTGCTCAAAAAGCCCGTCACCCACATGAGCTTCGATGATTGTATAGTTTCATACACCTGAACGTCGTACCTCTTCACATTCTCTACTATTTCCTTTCTTTTGATTCGGCGATTTTGATTTCCATTTATTATTTATTATTATTACTGCCATCATTTTATTCCACTTTCCAACACTCGTTTCAACTACTCCGTACAGCTAGGCCATTGACCAGTTACGCTAAGACTTCCCTTTATCTCCGCCGTAATCCGCCATCCCTATAAAGATATACGGGGAATACAAAGAAGAAGAAAAAAGCATAATGTCCTACTTACTCTACTCCCTCACATTCCTAGCCCTCGTCACGGGCACAGGTAACGTCTATCCGTCAAGCCCTAATCTCCACCAAACCCCTCCCTCCTCCTTCTGTATCTAACAAATTTGACAGCCCTCTATCTAACCCGTATTCATTGGCTCCCGCTCCTCCACTTACCCGACTACCTCTATTCCCGCCTCCCTGAATCCTTCACTGGCGACATGGAAGCAGGGCTCTCTTCCGCAGACTTCGATCTCTCCAACAATGTAGCATCAGGCGACGGGCGCGCAGGGCTCGACCGAGTCGGCAAGCGTGAGGTGCTAAAGATCATGAAGCGGCAACGGGTGGATTTTAATGAGGCGAGGAGGATCTATATGGAGCGGCGCTTTGCGAAGAACGATATCGGGCCTGACGGGAGACCGAGGGATCCGAAGTTTGTTTCATTTTCGTAAGGGTTGATTTTCTTTTTCTTTTTAAGGCGGGGTGGGTCTATAGGATGTATATGGGTAATTGGATGCAATGGCTTGAGCGGGATTTCCTTGTACTCTTTTGTTTTCTTTCCATATATATTCATCTGATGAAGCGTGATTTGATTCTGCTCACTGCGTTCTGGCTAGCAACACACAACCCCTATTTTTCCTATGTCCGTCACTACATATCTCCCTAACCACCAGCGACCACTATCATTTTCCTTAAATATTGTTTCTCTTGAGTTTTTTGCCCTCTTCTTTCTCCACTAAATCTTTTCTGTCATCGAAACAAGTTACTAATCCATGAAACTTTTGTACCCCTCCTTGCCTTAGGTAGCTTTCGTCTAGCTAAAAATATATTTTCCCCCATTGACCTCTCACGTTTTAGTTTCCTTGCTTATTTAACAGCTATATGTACAGTACAAAGCTTGTGTTTGTTTCCCCTTCACCCATGGGGGTCGCCCTGCTTGGGGTCGATATTAAATCTTGAAATCTCCATTTATTTCCTCGCCTTGGGACCTGTAGAGTTGCTGCTGGTGTGTGCTTTCCATGCTTTGGAGCCTTTCGACGTTCCAAGAGGGCCATATAAGGGTGGCGGAATGCTTCAATTAGCTCTTTCTCTTTGTCCAAATGGCAAGACATTTCGTCATATATTGGCGGTGTACATTCCGGTAATATCTTTCAGGGCACAGCACAGAGTTTCCGGTGTCCTTTAGGCGCAGTAGCCGCAGCCGTAACATAACATACGCAACTAGCCCTAGAAATTCTCATGCAATCACCGACCCCTCCCATACCCGGGCTGCTGAAACCCAGGCGGAAGCGGAGGCGGTGCAGCACCTGGGGGACCTGCTGCAGACGGAGGAGGCCCAAAGCCAGCTGGTGGCGGCTGCTGACCGAAGCGAGGTGGGGGGACGAATCCTTGCGGTGGCGGCCCGCCATAGCCGGCTTGGGATGGGGGTGGTCGGGCAGGGAGGCCTGGAGGGGGCGCGGAAAGGGCCGGAGGGGGATGATGCACATGAGGTGGTGGGCGATGGTGTTGGTGTGGATGTTGTTGGTGCGGGTGCGGGTGCGGGTGCGGGTGTTGTGCTGGTGGCATGTGCTGGTTGTGATGGAAGCCACCGGCGCCGTTGACGATGGGGAGCCCCCGCCCGCCGCCAAAGTCTGGTGGACCGCCAGCCGCAGCGATAGGGTTCATTCCTCGACCAGCACCAACAGCACCAGGGCCCTCGCCGTCAACAAGTGGAGGCTGGGCTCCTTGATGCGCGCCCGCTCCGCCCCCAACAAGTTGTGGGGGCAGGGGTTGTGCTTGAGGCTGAACGTTGTGTTTTCGCGCTTGGGCGGCGAGCATGCGTTCGGCCTGGTCGCCGTGTCGCTCACCCTTGCCGTCCTTTTTGTAGGCGTATTGGACGGAGATTTCTTTGTTCATGAGGTATTGACCGTTCATGTTTGCAATTGCGTCGTCTGAGGCTTCAAAGTTAGAGAAGGAGACGAAGCCGTAGCCCTTGGAAAGGTTCGCGTCATCTCGTGCAATCTAATACATACGGGTTAGTTTGTCAACAAAAAATAAAGGAATAGCAGGTAGAGCAATGCAGGTAACATACCTTAGGAGCAGATATAAGACTCCCAAACCGACTGAACGTGTCATATAACACCTGCTCTGTAACCATGGGGTCAAGATTGCCCACAAACAACTCCGCGCCAACCTCGACCGTCTTTTGCTTGTCTGCAGACGCCTTATTTACTCGAATGGGTTTCCCGTAGAGGCGGACTTGGTTCATGATTCGAGCAGCATATTCGGCATCCTCCTCGCTAATGAATTCGACGAACCCGTAGCCCTGATGGGTCTGCGTGACGCGGTCCTTGGGGAGATGGACGTTGACGATGCGGCCGGCTTGGAGCATCAACTCCCAGACCAGGCTATCTGTGACGCGCTCATCTAGATTACCGATATATACGGTCGCTTCTTTGTCTTGCTCCCTGTGAAGACAGTGTCAGCTTTTCATGCTTGGGATGTTGGGTGCCACTTTACATACCAATGCCGGACTCCAGCCATGGTGGAGAGATGCGATTTGTGAGGCCTGCGATTGTTATTTTAATAAAAAGGATACAGCTATGTATCGACAAGCTGGATATTTTGTAAATGTGTTGGATATGGTTGGTTGTGGAAGCAAGGGAAGAAATAAACATGGAGAATTCGAATTGCCCGATACGGCCTGAGCTGTCCCTCGGCGAAAACCTTGTCCGCTCCAGCTTCAACTTTCAACTTCTGCGTCGAACAACCTCGACAACAGTGAACATAAGATCGACAAGCTCCAAACAACCGCATCAACCACAAATAGGCGAGCGAACTATCCCTATATCATATATATTTTCCCTCCGACCTCCTCCAAAATGGTTCAGTTCTCCGAAGAGACCAAGGTACGCCGCTTACTCTGCTCCCGCAAAGGTTTTCGTCCACTAAATTGTATATAGGAACGTATTTCCAAGGTCATTGGCATTTCCCGAGTGGCTATTCATTAGTGAGTTGATTTTTCTAGCAACCTACTTAATCTTTAATCTAATTACTGACCGCACTCCTATTACTTGTTGCAGTGGATATCTGCCTTTCATCATCTACCTTGGTAACCATCGCCGTCTTTTCATCTGGGCCAAAAAGTTGTTTAGCTAACATTATATCAGGATATACATATAGCGAGCCACGGCCGCAACTCTTCAAGTACATACCCTTAGACCATGCCCTCACTGCTATAAATCCAAGAGCGCATAAACATACTTACATACCTCGATATCAGGCTTTTCTCGCCCCTCGCATAAACTCGACCAAACTTAAAAGAAAACGGTATTGTTCCCGGGATAGTTTTAGAGGAGGGAAGGCTGCCATTGACTGTATAAAACATAATGGAAAATTTTTACCGACGGGATGGGAGCAAGGAGGGCCTTTTCCTTCATCTGAAATGGTGTGCGCATATAGAATGCTGGGGGCGATGCTTGCGCGGGTACAGGGGTGCTGGACACTGGGTGTTTCCTCGATTCTTTTTCTAACTGTAAACTGGAGTTGGAAGCATTTGTATATTAGTCCTCTTCTTTTATCTTATTTTTTTTTTTTTTTTTTTTTTTTTTTTGTTACTCGTCATAGGAATATTTAACAAAACGATCGACGGCTCAAAGGCTTCTCCACCTGGTGGGATTTAACATGCGATTAGTTTGTATTCCTTGTGTACCCTAGCCTTGTGGAAGGCAGAGAAATTTACCCTCTTTGAAAACTTCATATGCAGAGCAGCTCGATATCTACTGCTTTTTGGGCAAGAGTTTGCCGTATACTTCCAAATGTTGTTGGTTTCAGAAGCATAAATAAACTGATATCAAAATTGAAAAATGCGCCCGACTCCATTCTTCACCACTCCAAACTCAACCCAACCAGTACCAAATCCACCGTCGCAGCCTCAACGCTTAAAACAAATAGAAAGGCTGCTTCGTCTCCTTCCCCAGAGTCGAAGTGTCCTCTAGGGGCTTCCTGAAAACGAGTCCATGAATGATAACCATGGCCTGTCGCCATCCGTTGTTGAGACAATAGCCGGTTTCACCGCCGGCATTTCGTCAACCCTCGCCGTCCACCCGCTCGATGTGATCAAGACGAGGCTCCAAGGTACGGTATACAGTGTCTTTTTTCCCCTACGATTTCCTATGTGCCGGGGAAAAGAATAACACCTGCTGATCCAATTCCGTCTTCTAGTGGACCGCTTCTCTTCCTCGCGCATCGGCAGCTCACTCCGCATCGCCCGCAGTATCGCCCGCCATGAGGGTGGGATAATCGCCGGCTTCTACCGTGGCCTCACACCAAATCTGGTCGGCAATTCTGTGAGCTGGGGACTGTATTTCCTTTGGTACAGCAATATCAAAGACACTCTACATGTCTTGCATGGGTCGAGGACGGAAGGAGGGCTGGGGTCGTTGGATTACTTTGTCGCATCTGGAGTTGCAGGTACGTTAGAATACAATCTCCATATATTGTGTTTTCTTATTGAATATGATATGGATAAACTAATATTTTCCTTGACAGGTGTTCTAACAGCCTTCCTCACGAACCCCATCTGGGTAATCAAAACCCGCATGCTCTCTACCGGCTCAAACGTCCCGGGCGCCTACCCCTCTCTTGTCGCAGGTGTGCGCGCCATCTACCGCTCAGAAGGTATCCCAGGTTTCTACCGTGGAATGATCCCAGCTCTATTTGGAGTGGGCCACGGTGCGCTCCAGTTCATGGCGTACGAGAAGCTCAAACATTACCGAGCGGGCACGACTGTTACACAACTAGAACATGCAACATCCTCATCTGCCGTCGGCGTGCCTGGAAACGGCAACTTAAACGGGAGCGCAAGATCCAAGGACCTGAAACTAAGCAACATGGACTACCTCGTCCTCTCCGGCACTTCCAAGATATTCGCCGGCTGCGTGACGTATCCATACCAGGTGCTTAAAGCGCGGCTGCAGACGTATGATGCGGCTGGGACGTATCGAGGCGTGGTGGATGCAATGGGGCAGATATGGCGCAAGGAAGGTGTGGCAGGGTTTTATAAAGGGTTGGGACCGAATATGGTGCGCGTCTTGCCGAGTACTTGGGTGACATTTTTGGTTTATGAGAATGTTAGGATTTATTTATCCATGGGGCCGATAGACGGTTAGAGAGGGGTTCGTCGATGGAAGGGGGACTATTGGGGCTTTGCTTTTCTCTGTTTTATGTAACTATACCTACGGGTTTGATTTTATTTTGTATATATCCAGGAGGTTTTCTGCAGTGCTAAGGGCGCTTGTTTTGAGGCGGTTTCGCTGCCTTTCAGGATATTCGTGTGTAGAAATATAATTCAACGACACCAGTCGTACGGCTTTAAGGTCCTTCAGGCTTCCTCCCTCGCATCCAAGCACTAGATACGTACATCAAAATAAAGCAAATATTATAATATGATAAATTTTATATCAATACCCTAATGTAGCCAAAGAAGAGTAAACCCCGAACAAAATGGTAGTATAGTAACCCAGTCGCCCAACACCTTGCTAAGTATTGTTTCCCATATCCATACAACACCAGATAGGTATATTTTATCTTCTCCCTGCTTGGCTCTATCTTCCCTCCGCTCTGTCTGTTCAGATATTCGCCCACAACCCCCGCAGCCTCCCGCCCCTTCCCAAATATGTTAAGGAAAGCATGTAGCACACACACACACACACACACACACAACAAAAAGTCCCTGAAAGTTCCAGTCCAAATGCTATGTGCACAATCCCAGCTTCAATGGTTTTGCCGATGATCATGGCCATGATGAATGCCTTTTTCTTTTCCTCCCTTCTTCCACTCCTTTTTTCCTGCTTTATCACTGTAAAAACGGCGCCTTGCCAATGCGCGATAAAAAAAATGAAACAAAGGGAACAGGGATAACTAAAACAAAACCTAGATGACTCAAATTCCAAAAGCAGCAGGGGAAAAATATTCCAAATCTGAGTCGAAAACACGCACACGCAGAAGAGGTATATAGAGCCGAAGAACAAAAAATAGGAAACAGAAATAAAGCGAAAAAAAGGAGAGGGGGAATAAAGGTATTGAATATATACGGAAAATTTTCCAATCAAATGAGAGCACGGGTTCGCGCACGAAGCCGCATCTGAAAAGGATTTGACTTCCGAAGCCCGCCCGCCGGTAACGATTAGGTCTCCTTGTTATGCAATTCCGCTGATACCCATGATAACCTTCGCGGAGGACGGAGTAAGAAAAGCTTGCTCTCAATGATGAGCACCATTTCTATGATGGTAAAGCTGCTCACGGTAATCTGGCTCGTCGCTGCTGGAAGTCATCACTGCTGATGCACGGTCGTAACTTCGACTGCGGCCTTTGGCCTCACCCTCGCTTTCCGAATGGCTCCCATCATAGGCGCTAGTTGAGGTTTTGGCAGTTGATACACGGCGGTCCTTACCACGGCCCTTAATGCCCTTGTTGCTATTCCGATAGAGGGTGGAGAAGTAACTCCACAACTCCTTGTCCTGTGGGGACATGCGGTCGATGTCGCCAATGGATGCGAATCGTAGGGTCAAGTTTCGGAGGGTTTGGGCGTGGAATTTATTTTGGTGGGACTGCATCATTGTGGAAATGTTAGTGTTTTCTACGAGTGAAACGAGCTATTTGACTTTGGGCTGAATGGTGATACTGACTTTGAGATTTCCTAATTGTGTAAATTGTTTCCCGCAATCGTCTAGTTGACATTTAAAGGGCTTTGCCTGCTCATGTGTAATTTTGTGGGCGCGAACATTGCCTCGCTGGGCAAATTTCTTATGGCATATCTCGCACGAGTAAGGTTTCTCGCCCGTATGTCTTCGTTCATGTGTCTGCAAACGGCTGTAAGTATATCGTGCATAGGTTCAAGCCGCGAGACTTTTGTTTATTCTCGACTCACCTTAAGATTTCCCAGTTGAGAGAACCGCTGGCCACATGAGGGCTCTTTGCATGTCTGTACAAATCCATAATAAGCCACCATTTCCCAGTACCATCAAAAGCAACGATTTTCAAGGACCAACTTACAAAGGGCTTGTCACCAGTATGTGCCCGCATATGGATATCCAGATGCGTCTTCTGGAAAAAGCTCTTCCTGCAATGGGGGAGGGTGCATTCGTATTTCCTTTTGGCTTTTTGGTTCGGGGGTGGAACACGATCTTGAGGAGCGTTAGGGAAAATAGCCTGGTTCCCGGCCATTTGATTGGCGTAAGCTGGGTGAATCCAATTGGCGACACCATTATTAAACTTTTGATGCAAAGGAGGGAGTTGATGTTCCACTTGAGGCGATGCTGGTTGCGGTTTAGACTGTATGGCCTTCATCAGAGTATCCACTTCCGTCCCAAACTCCACCCCGGGCTTGGGCATAGGCTTCGAGTCCTCATGCTGCGTGGTATTTCGCACTGGTGCGACGCTTACGCGCTGCGGTGGCAGCCGAGGAGGAGGGGGAGGAGCAACAGCAGGAGCAGGAGCAGGAGCAGGAGGGAGAGTGTCTTCCTTTGGTGGTGAAGGTCTGATTAAACGCTGGTTGGGATTTTTGACATGACGGATATCTGAAACCTGGTGTACCGGATTCGTCTCAGTGGCCAGCCGATGATGATGCGAATTCACTTGGGGATTGGGATTCGGATTCGAGTTAAAGTAGCCCTGATAGGATGTATGATGAGGATGGTTATTCAATATGTGACCGAAACCGCCGAATGACGGTGGCTGCAGAGGGGTTGAATATGGAATTGGTGGGTTCGAGAAGTACGCGATATTCTGGTCATGATGATGGTGATGATGATGATGTTGTTGATGTGGAGCCATCATGCGGCGGTGGGCAACAGCATTCATGTCATGGTTCGTGACATTATATGCAACTGGGACAGCCGTCTCCATCTCGAATTTCAGCGGACGGGCAGATCGAGCGCGAGGGCCGACCTTGTCTGTACGGCGCAGCTAACGAAGGCGTGGGAGGGTGGGTTTCCTTCCTTGAGGCCAGCGGAGAATAATGACATTCGGCGCACGTCAGTTGGAATAAAGATAGTGTAACTTGATTTCTTTTTCTATTATTTTGTTCTTTGCTTTTCCTTTCTTTTTTTTTTTTTTTAGAACAAGCTTCTTTGCTTTTTCTTTCTTCTACTACTTTTCTTTTGCTGCCGATGACGATTGGCGTTTAAATGTTATCCGCATCTGCTAAGTCGACATGCGGCGCAAGTAAACTGCTGCGAATAGAGTGTGATTTTGGTGTGTGGAAGCTGGTCATGCGATCGCCGCAATCTCAATTGGTCCCCAGCACTTGGCAAGAATAGCTCGCGGTTGAGAAAAGGCAGATGGGGAGGCAGAATGAAAAATATAGTGAGGCCCCTAGTGGTTCAGTCAAAAAACCAAAAGTGCGTTTTCGAACGGGTTCAAGGATCAAACGGGGTCCCAAGAGTTGCGCAGGCAAACACTTAAAAAGGGTTGAAGGAAACCAGAGGTAAGATATACAATGACTCTGAAGATCGGCAGCACACAAAAGCGGAGTATGCCGTTGGAACTTGGGGCAAGATACGCCAGGCCAGGGGACTGAGAGTTCAGACCACAGTTTGTTTCCCGACTATGGTTCCAGGGGGACGAAGCCTATTGGGGGCAAGAATACCAGGAAACAGAAGACCGGATAGTGGATGGGGCAAATAGGAAGAGATAAGCGGAGACCAAGAGCAGGATGATAGGAAGGTTGGCGCCTTAATTGTCGTTACCCGCGAAAATAAAAATTAAAGCAAAAAAGTAATGACGTGCGTTTTGGAGGTTCTCCTCTTCGGCTGCAGATTCGAATTTTAAGAGGATGAACCCCAAAAAATACTGTTAAGATGGGAAGAGCGTGAGAGTCAGGCAAAGGTTGGATCTTGGGATAGGATCGGATATCCCTGACAGGAAATGGTGGTGGGTTACTGGCTGGGGGTTGCAGCTCTCAAGCCCCCAAAATGGTTCAGGGCTTGAAATTAAGCAGACACTAAAAAATCCCAGACTGGGCAGTTAGCTTAGCGTCAGTTTTGGGGGCCGGCTGTAAAAACAAGGCCCGGATGTGAGCAGGAGAACGCCCAATAATGGCGACTATCCGCGGGTGCCTCAGCGAGGCAAGGTGGATCTAGACGAAGACCGCCAGGAACCCGGACAAGAACAATGGTCAGCAAGCTAGCAGTTGGGCTTTACCTATCCAGAGGGTAAGTGCAACCACTAATAAAAATGGCAAATGGAACTATGTTCAGAAGTATCATTCTCATCAGTGTCATTTACTCCATAATAGAATACAGGTTTCTTCCTTGGCCCAACTAACTGTACAAGGCAAGAGTTTGCATCTCGTCCGGAGTTCTTGTTTTTACAAAGTAATACTCGAAAAAGGCCTGTATTTTTTGGACCTGAAGACCCCGATCCAGAACGACCGTCGGCTGAGCACCGGCTCGATGCACAGTATCAGGATTTTTATTTTGCCAAGGTGTAAGTTTCCTTATTGAGTTGAACCAACCCAGCCTTGAGGAAAAAAATTGCTGTGGTTGATTCGTCACTCTGTTTCGCTCTTGGTCAACCGCTGCAATTGCTGGTGGGGAGGAAATGGGAAATATGGCCGGGTCCGACGGATGAAGCATTATTGAAGCGCAGACACTGGGCGGCGGGAAGCAAAGGACAACTCTGGGCTAGCCCAACACTGCGCCCGTAGGCTGTACACACACACCCAGCGCCAGAGCAAGGCCCACTCGTTAGTGATGCTTATAATTTCTCGATCTTTCTGCAGCAGGGTTGACCACTTTGACGACTAATCGGGCCAAAGCAGTGTGAACCCGGCAGCACGAGGCGGCGCACCAATCGCGGAAGATCAGGAAGGTTCCGTCGTGGGTTGAAATGGTGTGGCCAAGCTTGAATTGTGACTTACCAGGCTGCTCGGCGCTGCAGAGATACCAGAGCCATCACTGAAGTCTGAAAGGGACCAAACGCCAACTGGCGCGGGGATGTCGCCCGTGGGCCAATCTGATACGGCGGGCACCCTGACCAATGCAGGCATACATGTGTTGGTGCGAGGCTGCACGCATCAGGTGTCTGGCACCTCAAACACGCCGACCCTTGATTTATGTATAAAGTAAAGCGGGTCAAATCAAGCTATGCTGGTTAATGAGTTGATCTTGCGACTTGGTGCTTCGGAGCTGTCGGGAGTCGTAGAGAAAATGAGAAACTCTCCAAGGCTAGATTAGATGCTCAGAATGCGAACTCCTGGAGACCAGGAGAGAACTGTCGACGCAGGCTTCAGGGGGAGGTGCCCGCATGTACTCTGTACACAACAGGGAGGGTCGCAGGTGGCGCGCCCGCTAGCCTCTGACTGGTCATACGATAGTGGGAGTTGTTCCAATGAGAGAGCTGGTTCAGCTAGCCAACCAGTGGACTAGGGAGCTTTCTAACCCGTCCGTCACTAACATCTCGAGCCGGGTTCGGCTGGGAGTTGGTTCAAAACCCAAAAAGCTAAACATGATCCAGGCTATACGGAGCACAAAGTTCGCGATTTAGCGCTTGATAATGCCGATGGCTTGGTATCAGATGCTCATCACAAAAAGGCCGAGATGGCAGACAAGCTGACACGCCTATTATTATTCTTATTATTACCGCACTTTGCATGTTGTTAGAATCCAGTCGTCTTTTGCTGTATTGCTGTTTTAAACAACAAGAGATTTAACATACAAAGAGTGCTCCGTATACGGAGTGATCTATTCTGTGCCGTTGCGCGCAACTCCACCCAGGCCCAGGGCCAATTCCAAGATCTCGATCAGACCTTGCCAGCCGCAAAAATGGGTCGGCCCGTTCCCTTGTTTCCAGAGGGCTGCCTGCGTGGTGCGATTTGCCGGTTAACGAGCCGACGACCTTTTGGGGTGAAATTCGTTGTGGTGGTTGTGGTGGTTTGTTGTCGTTGTTGTTGTTGTTCGGTTCTGGAGACAAGTCGACATCCGGTTTCGTTCCATGAGTTATTATTTATTACCTCAACAATCGCATTCTAACTTCATATTCTACACATTCTACACCTGTTATTCCACCCGCCAATTCAACATAGTCGACTATCCCTGGTTTCTACAGCTCACAAGGCGTATTTCCATCACTCACCGGGCTGGCTTCTTACTCTTCTGGCACGATCTCCACTTGCTAGTCAATTTAATGTTGGCGTGGGCAGAACGTCAGATATCAGGATATCTCATGTCTCTTTGGACTACGGAATAAACATGCCCTACTTATCACTAACATCACTTTATTCTCTTCAAGTGGACCCCTGGCCTTCAGGGGGGCCCTTGACGATGCTCTCCGTATCGCTAAGTTATTCGACAAAGTACGGATAACGGAGTATATGCGTCATCGACTGTCCTTATTCGGCTCTTCGGAATCAGACTATCAACAGGAAATCCACAAAGCATTCATTCATCACTACTCCGTACTAACTATCCACACTCATAATCCCACCTCCGCCACAAAAAAAGCAAAAATACACGCTTCACAGGGACCTGTTTCCCGCGCAAACCCGCGTGACTGATCTCCAAGGCTAGTGGCCGGGCTAGTTGAGTCTCTATCCCTGGATTTCTGGATGAGGCGGCGGGGGGAGCGTTCAGCTCAGCACTGAATTAGCGGAAAAGTATCTCAAGAACCAAAAAGAAAAAAAAAAGAAAAAGCAATTATCCATCCCCAGGGGGCTAGAAAACGGACGAAGAACGACAAAGGACAAAGCAGAGCACCAGCCTACTGTTTTGAAAACGCGCTTGCGACAAGAATTATCACGGAGATAAAGTTAAACCAGATCGAATCATGAATGCCGCCTGCATGCATGTGCCCATTTAGGGAGCATAGTTGACCAACTGGCTGGGCCGCCGCGTTTTACTTTGTTTTTTCTCGCTTTTTGCTTTTTTTCATCCCCTCCCTTCTCGTTGCTTTTTCGTTCCGTCTCTACATGCATATCCATGGATCTGCTTTTTTTTTTTTTTTTTTTTTGATTTGCAAAAGCTCAAAGTCTGCTGAGAAGTCCTTGTCATATGGTAAGAAAAGTGACCTTCAACTTTGAACAAGGAAATCAAGGCAATACTACACATGTACTCCGTACTTGATATGGATATGTCAGATAATAACAGAAAAAAAAAAAAAAAAGAGGGCCCAAACGAAAAACAGATCACTCCAACTTCTTCGACTTTCTTTTTCTCGCTCATTTTGTCTTTGCTTCTTGTAAGGCGAGCTAATTTCTTTTTCCTCTGTTCTCGACGGGGTGGCGCCGGCTGGGCAAAAAAGCAGAGATAAGAGCCCCCTCATCGAAACTCATATTACTCTGACGACGGGGACACAGGAGGCATGGCCCACGGCACGGCCGACATGACCTGTCAGTGCGGCGCATTTTAAAAGTCACCTGTGGAGCTAGTTACGTGTCAAGAGGTGTTTTATGTGCGCGGGTGCACAGCAGTTGTGCATCTCCTTTCAGAGAAAGCTTGCGCCTTCTTCCCCTCCACCCCTCACCGAGAGGCTTCGTAAAAACCGGCATTATTTTACAAGGGCGACAAACGCCAGTAGCGAGAAAAGCCCCCTTGCGACACACCGTTCCGAAGTGCGTCTTCGAGGACTAAGCCAAGAGCCAATCCAAAGCCAGTGAAAGTGGGTAGATTCTTGGGGAATCGTGACCTAATTTTTAGAATCTGGGGGTAGTCATGCACATTTGTGAGCTTCGCCCCCATCCCGCAGAAAAAAGAAAAACAGATGTAAGAAACAAGCACAATCTTATCCGGCTTTTGATTTGAAGATCGAAGAAGTCTCCTTCTTGTAAATGGGCGAATGACAACTTCTAGGAATTTCTAGCTCAGATCTCCCCCGGCTTTTTTTTTTTTTTTTTTCAAAACCATCAGACTATCGCTTGTTCCGCTGCGTAAGTGTCCGATCTGCAGCCGATGTTTGAACATGGTGGGAGCAAGGGTACTTGAATCCTCACTACAGACTGTAAACTAAAAAGGAAAACGTTCTGGGATTTGGCGGCGACCGCGGTTGGATTATTGGCTCAGTTTTTCAGGTAGAATCTCCCACGTCCCTGTTTCCGATTTACGATTGTCAGGAAACGGGAGGAGTCAGCCATGCTCTGAGCAACTTAACGGGCCCCATTTTTCTTCCATGCCCTCTAGGCCTGGAGGGATATTATGTTTTCTTTTTCTTTCCGCTTCACTACAAGAGCAAGCCCACTTGGGTAGCTCGGTGATCCCGTACAGAGTACGGAGTACGGAGTATTTGAACTTGAACAATAACAATCAGCGCGGGTAACTAACTCACCCGGATCAGGATCCAAAAAAAAAAAAAAAAAAAAAAAAAAAAAACCCCGAGTACTAATTCCGCAAACAAAATAAATGACCCGCGGGATCACAGGCGGGCAGATATCCACTTTGTCTTTGTATGAAAATACACCAACGCCACGGCGCCATCGTTTCTTTTTGGCTTGATGAACGAACCAAGCGTCCGGTCTTGCACCCCCAACATGGCAGCACAAGAATGACGATTGTGGGCCAACAGGCATCGAACACCAATAGAGCTGCTTGAAGATGTCGCCGTGCGCTCTGCGCCGCCTTCGGATCGGGGAGCTCGAAAGCAATTTTTTCTCTGCTGTGAAACACTGTGTGCCGCTTGCAAAATAACCCTCCATAAAACTAGACTTCTTCTCACGACGCTTCGGATTAAAAGATTTATGTCCCGAAGCTGTACAATGTTGTCAGGCTCAATCAAGATTTCAGATTCCACACGACCCGAATGAAGCATTTGACAACCGAACAACTGGATTGTCTCTCTCATATCCCAGGGAAGGGATAACATGTGGACGTGCTTCAGTCGCTGGTCACATTCAAATGCCGGCTGTGGAGAAGATTTTCTGCAAGACAGCAGGCTCATCTCCTGAGCCCTGGAAACCGGGGAAGTGGGAAAGCCAGCCTGGGTGTCAATAGCTGCTGATATTATCCGGAGATAAGACTAGTTAACGAATAAACCAGTGGCCCAGTGGGTGACATGTTTCGTCCCGACCAGGGGCTCCATTGATGGCAGGATGCAGATATATATGTATGGTCATGGATGAATGCATATGGGAAGGGAGTCAAAAGTGTCAAAGCATGAAAAGTCCAGACAATCAATTCATTGCCTTTGATTCACCCAGCCGTGACATGCATAAAAATCAACCATTT
Source organism: Blastomyces gilchristii SLH14081 (assembly GCF_000003855.2). NCBI lineage: Eukaryota > Fungi > Ascomycota > Eurotiomycetes > Onygenales > Ajellomycetaceae > Blastomyces > Blastomyces gilchristii. Next base: position 129,933 of record NW_003101642.1, on the reverse strand, counting down.
GGTGATTTCGTTGAGACTATTTTGATATTCCCAGCCTTTTTCTAGTGACCAACTGAGGGTTTACTAACTAGGGCTGATGAACTTCTGTTGCCTTTGAGGCGAGGATGTCCAAATCCTCCCGCTTTAATAAGCCATCGTTTTATCGCTACTGCGCGACAACTGGTAATTCTCTCTGATTCGTATATACAACTGACAGCACCGTAAACTCTCGTCCATTTCTTCTCCAAAAACTCAGTATTTAGAACTGTTAAGGACGACTGTCTTCTTGGCCCGTCAGGCACCCGGCCATTTGATAGATATTCGAGAGAAACCCTAGAACTATCATGAACATGTGGAGAAGAAGCAAATAGCATACTTGAACCACGTTTTTTTTTTCTTTTCATTTCTTTTTCCTTTTTCCATTTTGCTTTTCCTTCCTTTTCTTTTTTTTTTTTTTTCCTTTCTTTCTTTTCTTTTCTTTTGTTTTGTTGTCTTTTTTTAGTCTTTTGAAAGACAACTTTATTTTGACGACAGCACGAACCGAAAGCCCAACCAAAGAAAGAGGGTCAGGTGGTTCGGCGACACTTTTGGCCGCCATATATATAATTTCGCCTGTTTGCGCCATCGTTGACGGCATCTTCGGTCAAGCGTGCCACCATCTATCTACTGTACCTATTTTGCTCCCCCGTGGTTCACCTCAAGTGCCATTTCGACAGATCGATCTATTATTCTTTCTATCCCTTTCGTCCACCCAGCGCTTGCGTTTCTGAAACCTCTAGTCAAACAACCGACCGAAATCTAGCATACACTTAGCTTCCTTCACACTTTCGTCAGATGCCGGGTACTGTCTGACTGGCAGATGGGTATTAGCTGCCCCGAAAACCCCATTTGGGCCGAATATATGAGGGGAGTTTAATTGGCAAAGGTTACTTGGCTGTGCGATGAAAATTTTATCTGATAACTTCCACGCGGTGAACAAACGCAAGCCAGCCTGCCTCCATATGTGGGTGGCATAATGGGATGTAATACGGATACTGCGACAAAAGTTTCCCTTCGGTAGCGCATTAAAGGCACTCAATGAAAGCCGTGACCATGCACAAAATTCCTCATTCCTGCCTATTCCCCAGCTAAACTGGGTGGGTGGTTGTCTGGAAGTCCCGTCCGCCGTGGAATAGGGGCGCGAGAAGCAGCGCGAGGCCGATAGTTCGTTCGCCACTAACTACCGATATGTCCTTTATCCCACTCACAGGGCAATTTATTGTGGTCCACTACACCACCGAGATGTTGGCATGTTGAATGGAAGTAACGCCTAGACGCAGGTAATAGGCTTCGCAGCACAGCTGGAATCATAGCAGCCCCTGTGGCATACTTGTTGGATTGCGTCAAACTTAGCAAAGTCAAACTCGGTATGAGGGGAGTTGATGGGTACCCAAGGCGCACATCAACACCATGTAGCAGGATTGAACATCCAACGGCCATTCTTCCTTCCACCCACCTCTCGTCTCCATTCCGTGCAAATTCCTTTTTGATGGATGAACTCCGTCGCCTGGCCTAAGGTATCTCTCTCACACTGATGCCAACCTATGATCCCTTGTCAGGGAGGGGTTCTCTAGGAGACTCGCGAATCGATGTTTGCATTTCCTACATCCCAAGGAGGGACCATTCACACGCCCTCGGATTCCTCCGTCTCCTCTGAAGGAACTAAATGGAAATGAAAATTTGATCTTTCGTGCGCTTAGTTCCTAAGACTCCTAATTGCCACAAGGGCTCTGAAAATGTTATTTTCATCGCGTTGCATCCACATGTTTTGGGTTGAAATGTCTGTTGCTATTCATCTGAGTCTATGCATGCACCTCTATCCGCTGACTTGTTGGGAAATAAATAGGCATGGATACGTTTGAGCAACTTACCAGCTACATGCGATCAATCAATTCACCGCGTAGCATAAAGGTAGGTGTATGATAGATTTCGCCGGAAGCTTGTGTAGCTTTGCAACAAGGAACACCTCCTGCAATGTGTGGACACCGTTTCCTTGAGGTCTGGAAGCAATTGCAGCGATGGCTGTGGCCTGATGAGTGTCAAGATATCTCGTGCAAGACGCGTAAACTCCAACCCGGCGTGATCAAATCTGTTCAAGTGCTGGAACAAGTTGATCTCATCGAGGGGCGGGAGAGGCGTCAGCATTGCTTTTTTGCTTCTTTTTTTTTTCGGCAACTTGAATGCAGACCTTTCGGAGTGGCGTATCCATCCGCTCTTATATCTAAGCCAGCAAGCAACAGAACAGAATGATGACAATGTATTTGAGGGGAGGCGACAATCTCTCATCCCACGCAAGCTAAAACGGTGGAGGCAGCGCCCCCCGGTAGCCAAGTTTTGTACGTATTTTGAATATCTTAGCCATTTTATAAATACTTTTTTTGATCATGAGTGGAAGTGACTGTTTTTTCAATTGCTTGACACTAAACCAGCTTTATGAAAAACTATCAATGGAACAATAGACCGAAGTGTTTGAATACAATCAATCGATTCAGTTCAACAAATCGAAATGGTGGATATACAAACATACATCGCCACATCTCCAGAACGAATGTCTTCCAACCGCGCAACATTCGAGGGGAGTTTTGTTGCTCTCAATCCTTGCACATACAATTGAATGCCAATAGTCGTTCGGATGTTATGCTCCATCCAATCTGGAAAATACTCATAGGTACTGTAGGTATCCACGATACTGATATTCTCCCTCCGCCGCGGTGGAAGAGGAGGGAGAGGGCCGAAGAAGAATAGTTATCCTCATAAAAATATATATATTTTCCTTTCCCTAGGCTAGCTCAGGTAGGTAGGTCGTTGCAATATAGGTAAAATACTAAAATAGAAACCGACCTTCAGCCTTTCCAACTTTCAAAATCAAAACCTTGCAATTTGGAGCAGGCACAAACACTTGAATAACAGAATTACCAGCCCTCCCTATCTTGATTTCCATATCATTGACCCGTCCAATACCAACTTTCTGCAAAGAAGGGATGATGAAAATGGAAAATTCAACCCTCCCAGAAAACGAGTTCAAAAAGCTGCCCTCTTCCCAAGAGGTGGGGAGAAAGGTTGGGAGTGTAGAATAATAAGAATGACAATAAAAAAAAAGAAAAAAGAAAAAGGGAGAAAGGGAGAAAGGGAATAATAAAAAGGAAGATAGCATAGCTATAAAATCAATCAAAAGGAAACCCGGTAATGACTACATAAACCATAGAAATGAAAACAAAACGTGAAAAAAATAGAAAAAAGAAAGCCCGATAAGAAATTTATAACCCATCCAGATCCTTTGGCGAAAACGAAAAAACAAAAGAAAGAGAGAAAAGAAAACCACCTTTGCCATTCCAATTTCCGGTTTTATTTCCCCCCTCTCCACAACCTCACAACACACAACCAACTCCCTTCTCTATCAGTTTCCATTTGCCTACTCTCTCCCTCCCCCACAATACACCCCACCCCGAAAGTGAGATGTAAAACCAAAACTAGACAGGGGTGGGTAAAAGATATAAAAGTATGCAGACGGATAGGACGGTTTCCTAGAAGAAAAGGGGGGATATGGGGAGGATAGGGTACGGCGAGTCAATTATATAGTAATCCATATTGTAAAAATGTCTCCCTTGCTTAGAATTTTCAGTTCATTATATTGTGTCCGATAGCTTGTTCGCGTGGTCTGCTTCCTATGAACCGTATATCTTATGTTGGATTGTATGTTGCATAGGTTGAGTGGATAGGTTGGTTTGTATAGGTGTGCCATGAATGGGTTGCCGTTTGAAGGGTGCGTGTCGAGATGAAAAAGGAAAAAAAAATACTGCTTATGACCTTCGATCCCAGTTGGTATAGCTATTGTCATAGGCGGGTTTTATTTCAGTCAGTATCTTAACCTGGTATGACGTATAACTAGTTAATATGCGAGGCGACAAATGCAAAGAACGAGAAGGAGGGGTTGAGGGTTTTGGATGCAGAACCAGCGGTTGGCTGCTTAGTCTGAACCGGAACCAGGACATTGTGGTCCTAATGGTGACAAATAATGGTATATGGCAAAGGGGGAGAAAAAATAAAATAATGAAAACCAACCTCCAGATTCTAGCACGCATGTCACCGCTCCCAGTAGCGAATAAGTTCCCGGTTGGGCTCGGTGCGACAGAGATGACTATTTTTTTTACCGAACAAGCAGATGGTTAGAGATTAAACGGCACCAGCGACATCAACTATCGAAAACTAACCTGAATTCTTATGACCCTGCAGCATCATCTGCGCATTTCCAGTAGCGGGATCCCAGAACTGCACACCACGATCCTTAGAGCCACTCATCACCCAGCGTCCATCGGGTGTCAAGCAAACGCTAAGAACGAAATCCTGCAAAGGCAAGAGCACATCAGTTTATTTTGCAACGCGTGACGAAAGCCCGTTTGGTGAAAGAAATTCGCCTCAAAACTAACCTTATGACCCTCAAATGTCCGAACACACTTGCCGCCCTTCGGACCCGCCCCAGGAACCATGCCCCTGGGCGGCGTCAACTCCCACATCTTAATAGTCTTATCCAGACTTCCCGAGACAAGATCCCTGCCATTGGGCGCGAAGGCAACGGAGTAAACACTGTCCATGTGTCCATCAGGATTCTCCAGGCGTTCGACTAAATATCCAGTCGTCGTGTCCCAGACTCGAACGCTCTTATCAAGAGAGCCGGCAGCAACGAAGCGCCCGTCAGGGGAAATGGCGACGGTTGTAACGCCATCTTCGATGCTGAGGATGAGTTCCTGTTTGCCATCGACGATATCCCAGAGGCGAACGGTCTTGTCACCGGAGCCGGATGCGATGTAACGGCCATTGCGGGCGAAGTCGAGGGAGTAAATATCTTGCTCGTGGCCGGAGAAAATGTGTTTTATGGTTCGGTTAGCAATATCCCACACCTGTAGTATAACATGGTTAGTTAACTGTCAACCCGAGAGGAAGTCGATACGATAAGAAAAGGAAATATTTCGTACTCTGATTTGTTTATCCTCCGCCCCAGTAGCCAAGTATCTTCCATCGGGACTGAAGCAGACGCTGCGAATATAAAGGTCTCCATCTTTATCAAGCACACTTTCATCCTGCAAAGCGGTAACGAGCTGTCCAGTCGCAACATCAAAGATCTGCGCAGAGTGGTTGCAGCCAGTAGCAACATATTTGCCGTCATTGCTAAATCTGACACAGCAGACAACGCTATCATGAACAAGGTGATGGACAAGGTCGACATCCAGAACGCGCGGAACCTCAGGGTTGAAAACGGCGTACCAATCGGCGCCTTCCTTCTTTTGGCTCGGGGGGAGCTTGTCGGGGTCGAGATCCGCTAACGTGTTTCCAACGCGATAGCTCAGTTGTTGGCTAGTGGGGGTGGGACGAGGAATCTGAGGTGAGGCGCGAGGGTCAGGGTAGGCAACCTGGTGATTTTGCTGAGGAGTCGCAGGGCCAGGGGGCGCGCGATTGGCTCTGCCTTTTCCTGGGCCTGGAGAAGAAGTTGGAGGAGGTGGAGGTCCATATCCTGTATAAGGGTCACTCATTAGAAATTTCTTGGTTCCTCTTCTCTGGTTTAACGGTGTGGGATTGGGCTTGGAGCATACCATTGACTGCTGAGGCGGGCTGATATCCTCCAAACGCACCTTGCTGTGGTTGAGGAGGTCCTTGGGGAGCGGACCCGGGCTGTTGAAGCGCGTGCTGGGGTGGCTGTTGTTGGTCCTGTGGAGGAGGGGGTGCAAGCGCAGGAGCTCCACCTCCTGGATTGGCCATGATACCACCAAATAGATTAGCAGGGCCATGACCAAGAGCCGGGGGAGGAGCTTGGGAAGGCCCAGCATGCGTTGGCGGGCCTCCAATATGGGACTGAGGTAGATGAACGCCGCGAGATTCAAGTTCTCGTCGCAAGGTACGTATTTCGGCCTCGTATCTATTGCAATGTAAGCACACGAACAAGAAGCAACAAACGACGATCGGCTGATTGCCCCACGGGGGAATGTATAAGACGATAAAAACATACTCTTGCTTCATTTTTATCTGTGCTTGTTCCAACTGGTAAACCTTTTGCCGGATCATCTCCATCTCCTGGAGCTGACCAGTCACTGCCAATGAATGTTCGTCAGCGAAGGACATCACATACTGCGAAAAGGGAAGCTAATTGCACCCGAATAGAGAATAGCAATATACTTGGAATGTCAATTTTTCATAGCGATGCTTTGTTTGACAAAAAGACCCGCTCTTGATCGAGAATTCAGAGGGTGAGGAAGAAATTTTTTGTAAAAAAAAAAAAGAAAAAAGAAAAACAATTAAAAAATTAAAAAAGCAACGCACATTGATGCTCGAACTCCCCAGTACTCCGCGATTGGTTCTCATATTCCTGTCGTAGCTGGTCCAGTAACTCTGTTAAACGAGAGTTAGGAGCGGCAACCATGCCACGATGTGGATTGTACATGTTTTCCCTTTGGTAACTGTTCTGTTTCCTTTCTTGCGCGGCTTTTTTTTGAAGGCGGTTGACGGCGCGCAAGCCTGCAAGGGGCGTGGCTGACCGTAAGTTATTTGTCTAAGTTAATTTTCCCTTTTACTTTATTGAAAGAGTTCGACGAGAAGGTTTTGTATTTGGAGGTGTGCGATGACGCCGTTTCCCTTGGGCTGGATAAGGGAGATGGTCTGTGGAGGAGGGGAAGGGTGGATTGTGGGGATGTGAGGGCGAGCTGTAGGGGGGCTGGCAAGGTCAGCGCATCGGTACTGCGATTGTATAGGTAGATTGAAATGCTGATTATAGATGGTTTGACGGTGTCGATGGGGTTGATGTTGATGACGAGAACGGTGATGGTGGTGGAGGTTGAGTTGAGGTTGCTGGCGTTGGTGTGGTTGGGAAGGAGAATGGGACGGAAGCGCCGCCGCTTATTACCAAATTGGGAATGCGGCTGAGATTTGACGCCAGAAGCGAAGTGGGCCGGATCTTGGCCACCACCAAAAAAACCAAAAAAAAAAAAAAGACACCTCCAGTCACAGCGCGACAACCACGAGGCAGTTATGTTCGGATAGAAATGGAAAAAGGAGCAAAGATGGATGTGGGTGGATGTTGAGCGAGGACTAGCGGGGATCCAGTCGGCAAGGAAAGGAGATAGATGCACAAAGATAAGATGATGAAAGAGGATGAAGAAGCAAAAGGTCGAGGACGAAGAGAAAAGCTGGATTATTCCCGAGCGATTGCCGTGCCGCCGTGTCCGTGCGATGATGCGATCAGCAAAGGCGCTTCCAAGGGAGAACACAAACCATAATGATAACAAGAACGAACCCAGAGAGAACGGGCGGGTGGTACTGTGCAACGCCCCCCTGGGAGTTACGCCGACCTCACAACAGCGGCGCACTAGAAGCGGGTAAATTCCTAGGCTGTCCCGTCCCTTGGGGCTGGCCTCCCTGGAAAGCCTTGGGCAAGGAAGCCTTGGTAAAAGTTGTTAAATCTGGGTACGGTGGATTGCGGTGAGTAAAAAGCGGAAAGATAACGAGGGAAAAAAGGAAAAAAGGTTCAAACCCACGCCCTCTCGAGCCAGGGATGAGGGTTGTTTTTGGCTTTTCTCTGCACACATAAATATGGCCCGATTTTCCTGTCTAGAGCTTTAGATGTACGTACGTACGTACATGTACGGAGTACGGAGTACAGTGCAGTGCAGTGCATACTTTGATGGCTGAGGCTTGCGCTATGCATCATGATGCATATTTCATACTGCAATATTGGTTGACACACAGCATTCATCATCCCATGCAGCCCCCCTCCTCATTTTCCTGCATTATTCTTGTATTTACAGAGTACGTTTCCTGCTTAGTCTTCATAGTGGTACATGAATGCATATAGAGCACGTATAGAGCAGATATATGAAAGAATTGATCTGGGTAGATCAAAGGAGTTAACTATGTAGGCAACGCGAACAAGGAACCATTTCTTCTTTCCCAGCATTTGAGACATGATTATATATATATATCTAGAGTTGAATGGGAGAGGTAAAAGTCAATAGGGAAATAAAAACTACAGCAGTTTAAACACTTCCTCCTGTGAGTGAAAGCTAGATCTGCGCGCGTCATATAACTAGCTGTTACCATTTTCAAATACACATCCAAACCACACATACAGCAAACAAACAAAAAGTAATATGCACGGGACAACAAAGCCCAAAAAACCACCTGCTGCAGTGTGCAGGGAGCCAGATGCATCATGAGTATGTATGTACTGTACATGTATTATTCCACTGCCATGACCTGCCCTGAACCCTAGCTAGCATGATCTGCTCATCTGTCCATCTGCTGGATGAGCACTGAGCAGCAGCCCCCACCGATCGGCAGCAGGCTACTCCTGGCGCCAGGGGCGCCAGGAGTAGCCTGCTGCAACAGAAAAAACAACATGCGCTCTCTTGGAGCATGGCGCGTTGGACGGGCCGGTTCTGTCTGGTTTTAGGGTGATCACCTTAAGTGGCTCTTATGAGGAGGGATGATGATGATACGATATTGCCTGAAGGGTGGTTGGTTGTGGATTGGACCATAGATGGGACGAACACCCTCCCTTTCCCTTTCTCCCCATTTCCGCTTTCCCCCTTTTTTATTCTTTTTTCCTCGTACTAAACCAAACTTTTTCCTTTTGCCGAAGGTCTTTTTTGCTAGGCTCCATCCAGGACTGGGTTAGGGTCATGTCAGGATCTAAAAAATTGAATACCGGCAACAATCCCTCAAGCTGGGATGGATGGATGATAGTTTTCTGTATTCTGTATTGTTTCTTTGAGGAATATGTACTGTACATACTCTGTACATACTCTGTACATACTCTGTCTGTACATTATTATTACATACAGCGTGGTTATTACTACCGAGCATAATAATTATAATTATTATTATTATATATTTCGTTCTAGAATATACACCGTATAGTACGGCCCGTATTGAACCGGCCTCGGAAGGGGTAGTAAGTACGGAGTAATGCTGAAAGATTGATAAGATGTTCTAGCGATCGGTACTCTGCTCTGATTGGCCGAGTGGTGCCCACGCAGCCCGCCTCAACCCCCTTTTCGGCAGGACCAACCTCCGGCTCGCATGACAGGATCCAGAAGAACAAAATATCCCAACCAACCAACGCCAACCAACTACTACTGTTCCTTTTGACAACCATCAAACCTCCTTCCTCCAACCGCCTCCACCACCATCACCACCATCACTACCATCACTACCATCACTACCACCAACTACCATCAACTACCAACTCTCCTTTACACTCATCCAGCCATCAATTGCTGCCAGCGTCCTCTCCTTGACCTCCCAAATCTCTCCCTGGCCACTTCCGTCAACCAACCCCTTCGCGCCGGTTCGCACATTATCCCTTCCGACTTGCAACGGGCAAAACAACTCCCATTGATCTGCCTCGCAGAGGCCTACGTCTTGTAAATATATATATATACACACATATATATAAAAGGAAGAAGAAAACACGAGATTCGGATATTGATTAAACACGACAGCCATGGACGTCATTCTCGAGGTCCTCGATACCTTCATTTTTGACTACTTCTACGCGAAGTTTGCCCCCGCCAAAGATGCTGCTGCCATCGTCTCCAGCTTCAGCGGCAGCCTCAATGCAACCAAGTACGAATTCGTAGGCGCTGGCGGATACGTATATCAACCGACTAGTAGCTATTTCAAGCTACAACCCTCGATATACGCATATACATCTTCGCTCCCCAGAGATAATCTGTGGAGGCAGCTGTTAACCCTCTATCTCATCACCTGGTATGGCATCTAATAATAACCTTCTTTCGGTTTTTTCCCCTATTTCTATGGCTAATTGAAGGGGAAATAATAATTAAAAAAAAAAAACAGGATCTTCGGACTCCTCGTCTACTTCATCTTCGCTACGCTCTCCTACGTCTTCATCTTTGACAAATCAACCTTCAACCACCCCAAGTATCTCAAAAACCAAATCCGCATGGAAATCAAACAAGCCTCCATCTCCCTTCCCATCATGGCTGTCTTAACCGCCCCTATCTTCCTCCTCGAAGTCCGCGGTTACGCAAAAATGTACGACAGCTTCGAAGACGCCCCCTTCGCGCTCTACAACTACCTTCAAATCCCCTTCTTCCTCCTCTTCACCGACTTCCTCATCTACTGGATCCACCGCGGCCTCCACCACCCGCTCGTCTACAAACACCTACACAAGCCCCACCATAAATGGATCATGCCAACCCCGTATGCGTCGCACGCCTTCCACCCTATCGATGGCTACGCCCAAGGCATCCCTTACCACCTCTATCCTTTCCTCTTCCCCCTGCAGAAATTCGCCTACGTCTTCTTCTTCATCTTCATCAACATCTGGACCGTCCTGATCCACGACGGCGAGTATGTTGCCAACTCACCCATCATCAACGGCGCCGCCTGCCACACCATGCACCACCTGTATTTCAACTTCAACTATGGCCAGTTCACAACCATCTGGGATCGACTGGGTGGCAGCTATCGGAAGCCCAATATCGAGCTTTTCCATAAGGAAACGAAGATGGCCAAGGAGGAGTGGGAGAGGCAGGTTAAGGAGATGGAATCCCGCGTTCAGGCTGTCGAGGGTGGGGATGACCGTACATATGTGACGGATGTGGATGTGAAGGAATCGAAGAAGACGCGGTAAGATCCTAGGGGGCGGGGGTTAAAGGACATGTGAACAACACCTATTTAACGATACGTGAAAAACTACGGTTTTTCTTTTGCATTTTCCCCAAATTTTGTGCCTTGTTCTTTTTTTGTTCCTTCATCTTTTTTTAAGACCTCTTTTACGCATTGTTCCCCAACGAAAGTTTTAAAAAAACGTAATATTAATAATTATTAAGGAGCATGGGGCGGGAAATAGATGAAAGAGCGCGTCGCCCCATGTTTCTATTTCTATTTCTATCTTTCTTTCTTTCTTTCTTTCTTTTTTTAATACACTTCTATTTATCTTTTTTTCCAAATTTTTGTATCCCTTTTCTATCACTTCTTGTCCTGTTTTATATTGCATTTCTTGCCAATAGTGCAAAGAAGAAAAACGGGGGCATACGCAAACGTGCACATCTTGTACATACATACCACATCATTATCATGATCATTGTCGGATCAGATTAGGTCAGATCCTCAAAATCACTTGTTGAAAATAGTTTAATCTGATACTATAAAGAATCAAAGTTAAATTTTTTAAAAAAAAGAGAAAAAAAAAAAAGAGAGAGAGAGAGAGAGAGAGAGAGAAAATAGCAAAACAATCCCGAATTCTCTCTGGGTGAGCTTTTTCGCTCCTCCCTTTAGTGGGAAGGGACGATTTGAAAATGAACTAAAGGAGAAGAAGAGTTCCCCCGTATTATCTCGCTTTTTCTGATTTCTCAACTTCGCCTATGGGCAGCCAGCCGGGCGGGCCAGATGTTGATCGTGGACCGGCTTGCTGCTATGGCTACGTTCTCCTCTCCTCCCTTTCCGCTGAAATCAAAACTGGATGAAGATTGGAATTGGGAATTGGGAAAAAACATCAGGCTGAGCAAAGCAAAGAGTGGAGAGGGATGGGATGGATTATTGTTGTGTATACAAGGTATGCTTTGCAGATATAAAAAATAATGAGCAGTATTTCTCAGAGGTCTCTCTACGAGAATGGTTCTGAATAGGGAGGGGCTTTTTTTACTATACTTTTAACCTAGCCACTACTAAGAAAGAACAGGAATTTGACTCGTTATACATTTTTGTTTTCTCTCTCTCCCTCCCTTTCTGTTCCCTTTTTGGAAACAGCTATTGTGCCGAAATTGCTGGGATAGGGGAGGAAATCAAGAAAACGGGAGGAACAATAAACAAAAAACCTCAAGGGAGGCGCCCGCGCTGCCTGGAGGGAAGGGGAGAGAAAAGAGAGAGATGCCACAATCCATAATCAGCAAACGAATTTTTTTACTAGTCAGTCAGAATATTATCACAAAGCACACGACAGAAACAGACTGCATCCACAAAACTAGTATTTTATACTTGCTTGCATACAACCAACCTCTGGAAAGAAAAACGATAAAAAAAACAATCAAAGAAGCTAAAAAAAGTGGTTCTTACCCCCCGTTATCACTATCATTTAGGCCCTCACGCATCGTCCTCACCTTCAACTTACTCCCTCACCTATTCATATATCAGCCATGTCAACATTATCCGCGGCACCCTCTGTTGTCACTGGTTCTGCCCCAGTCTCAGCCGGTTGCTGCTGCACAGGCGGCATCGTCCCAACAGGAACAGCCCTAGCCATCGCTTCCGCGATAAACGCCTCCTCAACGGCTCGTAGCCGCTTGAAAACCCTCAACCACCTCCTAGCCCATTCCCTAATAAGCCCCTTCTCCTCCACCACCCCCTCGCCAACATCTTCCATCCCACTCCCACTCCCACTCCCACTCTCATTCGACCCATTAATAACCCCCTCAAGCGCCCCCTCAATAACCTCAAACATAACCTGCACATCCCCCCTCTCCCTCCTCAACGTCTCATCAATAACCGACAGCTGCGGCTCCACAATACCCGCCTGCACCCTCGCCGCAACAATCTGGCGAATCCGATTCGTCACCTTCCCCATCGTCGCCGCAACCATCTCATACACATGCGCCTTCGCCAGCGCCGCCCCGCCGTCAATGTGATCGACAAGCGCCCACTCGACGACCGACAGTGGCGTCAGGATCGTGTAGTTGAGCAGCTTGTCGATGATGTTCACGCCGATGCCCGGCTGGTCGGCCCAGTAGGAGAGGACCGAGGTGATAATTTGGCGCCGGGCGGCAGGGGACTTGGGGCCAATGGCCAGGAGCCGCTCTTTGCTGCGCTCGATGCAGGAAAGCACGTGTGACAGGGATTTGGAGCCGACGTAGCAGATCGAGGTGACGAAGGCGTCTGTCGACGGGATAAGGGGGTCCGCGATGTCCGGTTGGCTGGCGGCAGCGTGTTGGATGGCGAGGATGTGTGGCTCGATTTCGGTCTCCGGGGCCTTTTTGCGGATCAATTGCATGATTTCCTGAGCTTCGGTGGCGAAAGGGGTTGCTGTATCGTTGTCAGAAAATGTGTTTATTTTCTCGAGGGTTACATGCGTGACAGAAACTTACTTTCAAGCGCATATTTGAACTCCGGTGTATCTTTCTCTTTCCCTTCGGATATCAACGCCTGGTATGGTTCTGGCAAGGTGCCCTTGATTCGCTGCGCAAAGCTTAGACGGATCTCCTTATCCAGTGCGCCGCAGATAAATGCTTTCTTGGGGTGAACGGCTGGCAGTTCAACGTCGTCAACCCTGTGTACAATGTCAGCAAGCTGTAGAGAGTGTTCATCTTCCTTCTATCAGCAAAAAGGCTGGAGAGGGATCCTACCACTCCGTCCACTTCCACGTAAAGCCAAAATTACTCAAATGATGCGCAAACCAATCCAAAAACCTATACGACAGCGTGAGATCCATCCTCTCCACATTCTTATACAAATAACGAATCGCCCTCCCCAGACTCGGCGCAATGGCCGCAGGCGCAATCTTGCACGCCTCCGTGAGCACAGAGTGGTAGTAGACCAGCTTATGCTGCGGCGTAGGGAGCTGAAAGAGCAACGAGAACACCGCGTCAACAGCGACATCTTCGGGCTTCCAGGTCGAGCGATCAGCGGTACCCGCCGCAACAGCGTCGCGGATCTTGTCGAAGGGGGTGGCGCGCTTGATGAAGGTCTTGGGCGCGAAATAACAATCGACGTCAATGAGGAATTTGGCGGTGGCGATGCGGTTAAAGTCGAGCATGTCGATTGTGTCGGTGAGGGAATCGCGGAGTAAAGAGGCGGCAATGTCAGTGGTGGGCGGGACGGTTTCTAGGTCCTGGTCGAAGTAGACGGAGAAGTAGACGTCTGGGAAGATAGATTTGGGCCCGTTGGGGACTGGGTTGGGCACAGTGATTGTGGGGAATACGTGCTTGGTGGCATTCTTGAGGGGGTCTTCGGGTTCCTTTTCTTCTTTCTCTTCTTTCGTCTCCCCTGCTTTTTCTTCGTTCCCTTCGGGCATTCCTTCTGGTTTGGTCGTTGACATCAGCCCCGTCCAGGGGCGTGGGATGCATGTAAGTTCCCAGCCCTGCTTTCCTTCTTCTTGTAGCTGCTTCTGTAGAAGGCCGATGACGCTCATTCTTTTCTCCTCCTTCACCTCGTCAGACGGGAAGGGGTCAACCAGTGCCTCCAAAGTATGTGGCGTTGAGGCGATGATGTCCGTTTTCTCCAAAAGGGCGGCAGCCTGTGTTTCAAAGCCAGAAGCAGATGACGACATGACATAAGGGATTGTGAAAAGGATGATCTTTACAAGTTCCAAGCCCAGTGACTACAATATAAATAAATAGATAAATCAGCATGAACCGCTCAAATTAAAAACCACAAAAAAAAACATGTATACAGGGAAGCAAAGAAAATGAAGAAAATAACTTACATCCTCAGAAGAAGCCGTCTGCAAATCGACAGCGCGAGAAAACAGCTCCTCCAGTACCGGAAAGATGCCTTCGCCCTCGAACAGGCCCTGCAAGCAGGCCAAAAACCGCAGCATGAGCTTGACATTGCGCCAGTTACCCGCCTCAATATGTGACTGGGCAATTTCCCCGGCCTTCTTTAACACCTCCGCCGCCAACTCCGGCTTCATCGTGTTGGCCGTGAGCACCGTCGCAGCAACGAAGGGGATTTTAAACGGTTGCTCGCCGACGCTATACTCCGAGGTAAAAGAAAAAAGAAAATCGCATTAGTTATATCAGCTTAACGAGCTTCTCGGGTGCGAAGTGTTGGTACTGTTTTTTACCACCGGGGGGCAAACGGAGGAAATTCTTATCAACAACGTACAGCTGCAGAACCAAGCTCACAAACGTATTCTTAACCTCCTCATCCTCATCATCATAGTGTTCCGACATGGTCTTCGCAATCCGCACAACGTCGTCTTCAGCTCTCCTTACAGCCTGCAAGATACCGCCCAAGAAACAACTAATTTAGCCCGTATATCCCGCGTGAAAACCCACGTCGTCCGACTAGTAACAAAGATACAAATCGACTTACCGACTCGGCGATCGTCGCCAATTGTTTCCGCACCGTCACAGCGAGGGGTTCCTCGTACCTCCGGCGCTGCTGTCTGCGATCGTAATCGTCGTCATCTAATCGCAAAACAATGTCAATTAGATTAGTCCCCGCGCATCTTGTATATATAAATATAATATCTTCCTCAGCCGTAGCCAACCCTCCCCCCTTTCCCTCTGCGCAACATGGAAACGGGGCCATAAGAATGAATAGAAAACACACCTCGATATCGCCTCTTCCGGTTATACCCGCCGCGCGGCCCGCGAGATTCATAATCCACCATCCTGAGTGTACGTATGTATGTATGCCTTCTTTCCTATCCTTTCTTTTTCTTTTCTTCCCCGGCACCTGTTTGCCCGCGTGTCCCAGTCAGTCAGTCAGTCAACCAGCCAGCCAGCCCCGCATGTACACAGACACACAGACACCCATACCGAGAAAAGCGCGCTCTCCCTCCTCAACCCTCACCAGAGGTTCGACAGCCTATCGCAACTTACGCAGCTAGCTTCACAAAGCGGGCCCCCTTCAACAAATGCAAAATGGGGCTTCAGCACAGCTAACCAACTCGAAATTCGCATTCGAATTCGAAAAGAAGAAGGACAAAAAACCGGCTAACGAAAAAGCCGTCCCGGAGAAAACGCAAACACGAAGCGAGGCGGAACTCTAAACAAAGAAAGACGACACGGAATCGGGGGTTTTGGTGTTTATATAACAGCGTGTAGCTTTAAAAAATAAAGGAAGGGGAGAGGGCGAAATGCGGATCGATCGAGTTTCGCGCGCGCGTCGTATCTATTATTGTACAGTACATACATAGATTAGGTAGGTTAGATACTCCCGTAGAGAGAAAGTAAAAGTAAATAAGTAAGTAGTTAGGTGTAACTAAGCCAACCAACCAACCGCAGCCTAGGTACGCACGCACGCGACGAATCAGACCTACCCTACCTATGGGTGAATTGGGTAGGGAGAGAGAGATTGAGGGGGAAAAGACTCTCTCTTTTCCAATTCCAAAGAACGGGATCGGATTGGATTCGCAAGGAGAGAAAGAAAAGCGAGAAGAGACGCAAATCGCGCAAGGAGAGAGGTAGATAGACATAATAAATAACTAGAGGAGGGAAAATCAAATTGTTCCGAAGCTTCGTTCGGTGCAGACACGGAGGTAAATTTATCCGGACCCGGACTTCATCCAACATTTGTATGATATGCATAGTAAATAGTGGTAACTATACTCCGTAGTACTATGTGATGTGGCTCTCTCTCGGTACAACATAACATATACATGTATGTATGCCCTTTCGTGAGGAATGGAGAAGCAAAACTATAGTTCATTTATTTATTTATTTATTCCTTGACTCTTATTACTTTGTCATTTTGTTCTCACAATAATGAATCAACCACACACAAGCAGTCATATTTCTTCTAGTTATTTCTGCCCCTTTTTCATCACAAGACTGAAAAAATAATAAATATATCACAAGAGGCTCAGCTTTCGGCTTGAAAGTTGAATAATAATAATAATAATCAAAATAATAGTAAAATAAAATGTAGAAGTAAAAATAAAAATAAAAACAGGATTAAAAAAAAATTTGAGAATACACACAAAAGTTAAAGAAAAATAAATAAAGGGCAAAAAGAAGAGGTAAAAAACATTCAATGATAATAATAATAATATAATAACATTGGCATAACGTTTCATAAAAAAAGGGGGGGAAATGCTAGTTACTAGTCAAGGCACTAGGTATATAGGGTAGTAGTAGGAAGGCTTTGTATCCCTCTCTCCGTGTTTCTCTCAGCTTCCCACCCGCCCCTTGTCCCCGCCCCCTATATGGATGGCCCCCTATCCTATCTCCTCCATCTCCATCCCCAGTATCCACATGTCCTCAATCTCCACTCCCAGCTCCCCTTGCATACCCCCCATCCATCACATCACGATACGATACGAATACGCCTTTATCCTATCCACCTAGCCGTCTTTTCTTGTCAAGGGAAAAGTCCAATAGCAAAGAAAAACAGAGTGGAAGAAAGAAAGGTGAAAAGAAAAATGATGATAGAACAGGCGGAGTGAATACATTTAGGTATACCTGCTCCCACAACCCTCCTCAGAACAACTCCCCTGATCCCCTCCGCTTTGCACTGTAAACCATCCCTTTCGCTCTCCCCATCCCCTCACCGTTCCCTTCCCCTTTCCTTCCCCTCCCCCAATCAACCCGTTCCCTTCATCAGGTACCCTTCCATGTCCCACGTAAACGCTAAGCCGAGTAATAAAACTGGCGCATTTCAAAGCACAAAATACAAAACGCAATAACAACCCCATTTCAACAAAGGATCCCCAGTAAAGAAATAAAAAATTAAAATGAAACTGAAAAATGAAAATAAAACAAAGAATTCGTGCCGGGTGGTGGGTGGTTCTGGGGGTGGTGGGGTATCAAATTATTATTTTTTTTGTCATTTTTTTTGTTTTGTTTCGATTTTCCCCCTTCGTTCCCGTTTCGTTTCGCTTGTTTCCCCGTCTGGGAGTCTGTGCGAAAACACATATTCCCAATTCCCAATAATCACCACGCATTTCGTACACACTCTCTCCGTGTGTGGCCCTACTACATTCATTCTCGAGGTCGTCGATTCATTGCCACGTGAGTCCGTCATGAAAAAAACATGGATGGTACTTTTTGCTCCCTTTCTTCCTCCTTCCTGAGGATGTCGAATGTTCCCGAAAGGTTTTTGTTCGACGTCAGGGTCTAAAACATATTCAAGGAAAACTTTGGCTTTGTTGGATGTGTAAAAGAAGTTAAAGAGCAAAAGGAAGGAGGAGAGAAACAAGAGAAAAAAGGAAAGCTAAACAAAGACGACCACCCCATGCATGAATTCGGATCTCCCGCTGAGGCAAATTGAAATTTTTTTGAAAGGATCGCGCGCACCGCGATAGCGATAGCGCTTTTGAACAAGCATGTTAGAATTTCGTGACACTTTAACCCATGTCGACTCAATCAAGGTGGGCTAGCATTTCATCTTTCGTAAGCGGCGTGAAATTATCGAGATCGATACCACGAGCGAGGAGGTCAGCCTGTGCATGAGCGGGGATCAACCTACTGTTCATGCTTGGCAGGATCGAAAGCTCTATATAGAATCATTGTTAGCACGGGATATATGAAAAATATACTAGAAGAAATTCCTTACCATGGCGCGAGAAATCGAACAAGTTAGGAAGTTGTCTTGGAGGGTTGTTCGGATGACGGGAATCTGGCAGACGAGTGTTGGGGTCCCGAAGCTCATCGAAGAATGGGTGGCACATAGCCTCGACCGCTGAAAGGCGTTGAGTAGGGGTATACTCGAGGAGCGCTGTGATGAGATCGATCGCTTCAGGAGGAGCTTTGCGGAAGACCTTTTTATCGCGCGTCAGTGTTTCAGTCCGCTTGAGAAACAAAATAAAATCGAAGTTTTACCTTGTTGAATGGATGTGGCTTGATCTGAGGGAACTTGTGTTCCATGTAGTTCGGATTCATGGTTCGAATTTGTTCACGAGTGGGAGTTCCAAGCACCTTGATGATCTCCACCAATTGGTCGATGCCTGATTCGCCAGGGAAGAGGGGTTGCCCGAGCATCAATTCCGCCATAACACATCCGGTCGACCACACATCTGTAAAAGTGGTCAGAGACAGGGCGTAACTTTGTGGGGGAAATAAATTAGGGTAGCGGAGGGGGAAAACGAGGGACATAGTTGTTGCAGCTTACCAATCTTTGTGGTGTAGTTGGTTGCACCGAAAATGAGTTCCGGTGAACGATAGTAACGGGAGCAGATGTATGACACGTTCGGTTCGTTTTCGACGAGGATCTTGGCGCTGCCAAAATCGCAGAGTTTCAGAATCCCCGTGTTGGGGTCCAGTAGGAGATTTTGCGGTTTGATATCACGATGGCAGATACCCTGGGAATGTATATATGCCAGAGAGCGGAACAACTGGTAGATGTAAAGCTTTACTTCCAGCATAGGCATGGTTGTCTTCATCTTGCTGAAATAACGGGATGCACGGTAGACAGTCTCGGGAACGAATTCGAGGACGAGGTTAAGGTAGACCTCGTCTTTCTATATCATGTGAAAACAGAGAGAAGGGTTAACTTGTGTCAGACGGGATACTCCTTGTAAAACATGATAATAATCGTGTGAAAAGACAAAAGAGTTGGGGAGGAGGGGGAGAGAGGGTGCAGGAGCTTACTCTTTCTCCGTTGGAATAGTAAAAAGCCTTCAGCTGGACGATATTTGGATGCCGTACAATGCGCATGATCTGCAGTTCGCGGTTCTATAGCAAGGAGAAGAGAGGAGTCATTTAGCGCAGTTCGTAGAAACAGATTCACAATTTTGTATTATTAGATTAGGAACCAACCTTGAAGCGTTTGTCCTGCAACACTCTTTTGATGGCTGCATCCTCGCCAGAGGGAGCAATCTTGGTTTGAAAGACCACACCAAATGAACCATTTCCCACAATCTTGCATTGGGTATATTGCATATCCCTTGTCTCTCCTGTCAACCCATCCTGCACCTTCTCACGAATTACTTCTGTAAGTAGAAAAAAAAAGGGGGGGAGTCAGTGTCAGCAAATATTCGGCGGCTAATATATAGATAGTGATAGAAAAAATAAACGTACCCCCCATTCGTAAGCTCGAAAACACCCCTGGACGATTTTGTGACATGACTCGGTCTGAGAGCCCCCAGTGCCCGAGAGGAATATAGAAAGAAGCGCTATTGTACTATACTCTTCCGTTGATTTTTGGTTTCGCCGCCGTCGCCGTCGTTGTTGTCGTCGGTTCGCGGACGGTAGGAGAGTCGTATTCAGGTTCAGGGCTATCGAGAGTATGGAGGGCTGCAGTTGAGCAAAGAATGGCGGCAGGTGGCAGGGAGGGGATGCGTGTGGAGACCCGTCTTGGGCGAAACGAAACTAAGGCGTGGTGATTTTTAAATGACAACTGTGGCGATCTACGACCTGTCGAATCAACACAAGTCGCGGGAAGAGGAGAAAGCGTAGGTTAGATAGAGAGATATGAGGAGGAGAGCGGGCGAATTGAGTGAATGATTGAATGAAGGAATGTTTTGTGAATGGTTTGTGGATATTCTCTGCCTCTGTGTGTCTGTGTCTCTCTCTCTGTCTCTCTCTCTCTCTCTCTCCCTCTGTGTGTTTGTGTGTGTGTGTGTGTGTGTGTGTGTGTGTGTGTTTTGAATTGAAACAGACACAAGAGAACAAGCTTGAAGACAAGACAATGATGAAAGAGGAAGAGACCAAGGCTACAGTCACTGTGGTTACAGAGAGGGGGGTACAGGAGCAGATGGGCGAGAAGAGGTAGGTGGTAGTATGGTTGTTAGGGGAGCGGGACAGGACAAGGCGCAGGTGTAGGTGAAAGGAGCCGTAGTAGGGTAGTGGCGCGAGTGGCAGTAGAAGCGGTGATGGGAGGAGAAAGGTATGTAATAATGGACGAACGATGAGTACGAAGAAGGTGGTGGTGGTGGTGAAGAGGAAGAGTAAGTAGTGGAGGAGTGTGGTGGAGGAGTGTGGTGGAGGAGTTTGGTGGTGGAAGAGGCTGGCTAGTTTGCTAGAGGTGACGTTGATGGAGGAAGAATGAATGGCGGAGACGCGGGAGCAGGCCAAAGGGAGGGGGAGGAAAGTCGAGGAGAGGAGCGATAACAGCCAGCAGAGGCAGGGTGTTAAGGTAGATAGATCGATGGGTGGATGCTAGGAATAGGAACAGGAGAGGTGGGAGGGGGAGGGGGAGGCGGAGGCGGAGGAGGAGGAGGAGGAGGAAATGGAGGAAGAGGAGTGAGTGGTTGGAGGGGGGAGTAGTGGAAGTGGGAGTGGGAGTGAGTGGGAGTGGAAGGGTAGGTAGGTAGGGGCCGTAGGGCAGGGTAGGGTATAACTGTTTAGTGGTGGTGGTGGTTGGTGGTGGTGGTAGTGGTGGTGGTAGTGGTGGTAGTGGTGGTTGGGGCGAAGGAAGAGGAAGAGAGCTCACTAAACAAACCGACCGGGCTGACAGGACAAAAGGGACAGGACAGGACAGGACAGACAGGACACGGGAACAACCCAAGCGACGGGGAAGGAAGAAACACTCACTCGCTGCACATAATAATAATAAATAATAATAATACACGACTCGACTCGACTCACTCTTCCTGCCTTTGGGGGCGGTACACACCAAGTAATAATAATAATAAATAACCCCACACAAAAGAGATGCTTGCTTGGCTTTGATCTTTTCCCCCCCTTCTCTCTCTCTCTCTCTCTCTCTCTCTCTCTCTCTCTCTCTCTCTCTTTCTGGCCTGTTGCTCTGTTGTAGGTGTTGAGCAGCAGCTGTGTCTGTGTGTATCTCTTGTGTCCTCTCGCGGTGTCTGCCGGTCTGCTGGTCTGCTGCTGTGTTCTGCTATATCACCGTATCGTATGGCTGCTACGTGCGTCTGCCGTCTTGTGGGACGGACTGTGCTGGGAGGGCAAAGGCAGAGAGGAAAAGCCCAGGTCACGCTGGGGCTTGGGCGCAGGCGGCGGGCGTGGGCCGTGGCAGTGGGGATTCCCTCGTGGCTATTATTGGCGTGGATATTCATTCTGCGTATTATTCGCTGTATTTTCAAAATGCATTGTAATTTTAATTGAAGACGATCCTATTAGTTCGATTTAGCTATGGAGTAAGTGAGTTGACAATTAGTTACGCTGTAAGGTACGGAGTAGTTAACTAACTTATTATTATTATTATTATTATTATTCAAAGCTTCAAATAGTTTATAAATGCTTTTATCCCAGACACAATATCTATATCTATCTCCATTTAATATCAAATATCCTGTGTCTCCTTCCGCCCTCTCTCCCTCTCTCCTCCTTACACTTAATACAGCCCAATATTGTTACTAACCTGCACCCACCCGCGAAATAATGACAACACCGACACCCCCGTGACAAGTCACGCGGATATTCTCCATGGATGGGTGGCAGCTCGCAGACAGACAGCTTCCCTACTACTCTCTACGCAAACATTATTAGCTAAGTGGCGTCCCCAGCAATGGTCAGGTGAGCCGCAAAAAAAAAAGAAAAGAAAAAACCTAATCGGGGGACATTTTTTGGATGGGACCAAGGTAATATACGGAGTGCCAGATCCATTGAGTTTGGATATATATATGTATATATATATATATATATTATATATACTAAGGGAAAAAGCTTGAAAGGGCTAGTTAACAGCTACAGCTTGACAAGCTAATAACTTGTACAGCTAACTAATAACAGCTATATCAAGGGAGGATTAGCCATTCACCTGGGGCAGAGAAGAGAGAGAAATATCAAATATCATCTCTCTCTCTCTCTCTCTCTTTACTATGAGAGGTTCCTGTGCTGTGGTGAACGATTAAAATAACATTCATATAATCCTTCGACTCTGCGGTCTTCAAAAAGCCCTCACATCACTTAAAAAAGCCACCTCCTACCTGCAGCGTCGTAGTGTCCAACCTACCCCCCCTTCCTCTACTCCCGGCTTCCCGAAGGGAAAGAAAAAAAAAAAGGGCGCCCTGTCATATTGGCCGATATTATTTCAGGGAAACGACGAAACCCTAATAATGTCACTTGCTAGTTATTCGTTGTCATTATTTAACTCGTCCTCCCTCCCCCCCTCCTCCTCTTCGGGCACCCCCTTTTGCCCTGCCTTTGGATGGAGCGAAAATAAACCATCAAGGTGGCTGTGCTGCAGTTGCAGCTGCAGCTTGTCATCAACGTGAGCAGACAGCAGGGATCTCTGCTGTCTGCCTGTCATCTTATAGACTATAGTAGTATGTAAGTGTCTTCTCTGTAGTCCGTACCTATATCTAGTTACCGACTTTTTTTTTTTTTACCTATTTTCAATTTTCTTTTCATATTAGTTTTATGGATTAAGCTCCTCTTACTGATGTATGTACGTAGTATGTAGCTCGCAAGTGTGAGCTATATCACATCAACATTATTTTATACTCAAATAAATTCTCACAATGAATGCCAGCACAGGGCTTATAGACATCTATTTTTGTCCTCTTTCTTTCTTTCTTTCTTTCTTTCTTTCTCTCTCTCCCGTTTTCACATTGGAGTAGTGTATGTATGCCTATATGTACTGTTCTTGAGTTGGGTTGGGTTAACTAAAATAAAGAGATCGTTGAGTTGGTTGGTGATGACTTCATATCTGGTTATTTGAGGGCGTCGATCTCGTCTAGGTAACTCCTGATGACTGATGACTGGCTGGTTGGCTATGACCAAGAGTTGAAAATTAAAAATATATAACCCCCTCGTTCCCCTTTTTCATTTGCGGGAGAAGAAGAAGAAGAAGAAGAGAAGAGCAATAATGACCCGAACCAAAACCAGTTGAGCTGATACAGGAGGGAGAAAAAAAAAGAAAAATAGGGCACGAACTGGCACGAACACATGTTTCATCCCATATCTGCTTCAGAATAGCTGAACCAAACTAACCAATGCAAGCCATTATTCCTTTTTCCTTCCGTCTTTTTTTTTTTTTTTTTCTTTTTTTTTTTCCCTTCCTTCCTTCATTCCTCTCAGTCCAGCCCGCCCCTCTCCTAAACTGTATACAAGTGAATACAAAAATGAATGCACCAGCGATGCAAATGCAACAAACACACTGTCTTCAAAATGAGCACAAGGGCATGTGTGTGTGTGTGTGTGTGTGTTGTGTGTGTGTTTGTTCAGCCAATCAAGGAAGTGAAATGAATCCATTAATAAATGCTGGAAGTGCCGAGTAAATGCAAAAAAAAAAAAAAAAAAAAAAAAAAAAAAAAAAAAAATCCATGGGGTTAAGCTTCCAACTCTTGTAGCTATCTATGGGAAGTTTCTGGATGCGACCAAGTTTGACTTCTTATTATTATTATTATTATTACTGACTGTAAAAAAACCGATTCGGCAGAACAGTTTCCCTTTTCCCTTTGACCAATGATACCAAATCCCCCTTTTCCCACGGGTTGCTCGGGCACGCCCAAATCTTCTTCCATCTTTACGGTAACTAGGGTAGGCCATGTATGTTTTAAAGTCGTTGATTCTTAGTAGTATTATTATTAGAGAGATTGGAACCCGGTGAATCCAACCTCGGGCTTGGCACAGAAAGAAACAATTGGGGAATTTTGTGCTCGAAACATCTTCCGGTAACTAGTTACCAACTAACCTAACCATCCATATTATTCAGAATAAATAATACACATGGGGAGTATCCATGAGTAAAAAATAAATAAGGAAATAAAATAAAGAAAAAGGGGAACTCCCATAGAAGCTGCTACTGCTGCTACTGCTGCTACTGCTCCTAACCCTGCATGGGGCATGCATGGCATATCGGGTGCCTCCAAAAACGAAAAAGCTGTAAATAGTTAGCTGTAACGTACGTCAGTGCTCAGGAGTGAACAACCAGCTAGCATAAAAAGAAAAAAAAAAGGCAATTAACTAGCGGCGTTAGTTTCTTTCTTTCTTCCCACAAACCCCCCCCACTTGCTCCGCGGCCAATAGTTACAAAACATATCGTCACTCAACTCCATCATCAAGAAACAGACAAAGACAAGACAAGACAAAAAATGGTTTTTACACCTTACACCCTGGTACAGAAACAGTGATGAGATATAATTTGTGTCGCACGAGAGTACCTAGGGACAAGTATGTACATGTACATGTACTGTACGCTAGGCGAGATAGAAAATCGGTATAGATGTTGATGTTAGGTGTGTAGTTCCCGTTTTGGCGTAACCAGCCCCGAAGAATTAAAATTCGATCCCAATGTCGAATTCAGTTCGTCCTGGCCCTCAGATAAAGAGGCGAGGAGGGGGGGGGGGGTGGGTAGGTGGGAACATACCCTGACCCATATTGCAACAATTGCAGGTTGTGTGGTCTTGTTCTCTTCTATATACTCCGTACGGTCACTGGAGTAGTTTGGTACCTACCTGGTACCTTGTTCTCTCTCCTCTCTCTCTCTCTCTCTCTTCCTCCCCTGCGCTGTATCAAAAAAACTCCAGCAGGCCAATAGAGAGGCAGTGGAAAAGTTAGCTCCTCGCAGTGGATAAACCGAGCTTGGGAGAGAGGGGGGGATTGCAATTGCCTTGGATTGCATTGGATATTATTTTATTGGGCCGAAAATATGCCCGTCATTCGGTCCCGACCAGGGCAGCCAACCAGCCAGTCAGTCAGTCAGTCACCCCTGGCGCCATGGACAAGACGGTTGTCAATTATAGGCATAGACGGATACATAATAAAAGATGTCAGGGAAGCTTGGTGCCAGTTGAGGTCATGCTTGCTTCGGGAGGGGGAGGGGAGGTCATCTGGGATTCGGACAAGGTTCAAGGGTGAAAAAGGTTTACTCAAAGAGAGCTCACAAACTTCCAGCATACCATACCTACTCCGTACTCTGTACTCAATTCAAAATATGAGTACAAATACCAATACCGCATAGTATAATTTATATTGCAGAAAAGTGGGTGGAGGGCATCGAGCTCTATTTATCATAAGCATGGCAAGATCGCCTTCTGTATGTTCCCAACCTAACTCCGTTTCCCTTCCCTTCTCTTCCCTCACTAAAGAGTAACCACAGATGACGGAAGATGCAAAAGGGAAAAAAAAAAAAAAAAAGTCCCCCGAGACGAGCAACGTCCCCCCTTGCCCAGCATTTGGACATATATTCTCATAGGCCAAACTTTTTCGCAAAGCGTTCCCGCTCAGATCGTCTGAGGCCACTCTCGAGTCTTCAATTCCTAACTTACCCGTCTAGCTGCAGCGGTTAGTAGGCTGCTAGTTCGAGGGCCCTGGGAAAGTAAAAAAGGGGGGGAAAAAAGAAAGAAAGAAAGAAAGAAAGGAAAGAAAGAGCAGAGCAGTTGTTATTAGTCTGTTACCCATGCGCTTGGTGCATGACATCGCTGCGGCTGTTCCCCTCTCCCGCCCCCGGGAAGATACTCCGTACATTATATCTTCTTGCTGTTGAATTTTTGGCTGAAAGTGGCAGGATAGATATCCCCAGCTGCGTTTCCGTACACTACTGTTCTTAGCCCAGGTGGTGTGTCCATTATTGATCCCCCTGGTGGGGAGGGGTGTGTGTGCATGGTTCGCATGCTGCGTACATTCATTCTCCCCCCCCCCGTTCCGTTGATTCGAGCTAACTACCGACTAACAGCTGCTGTCTTGCTTTAGTGCAGAGTCTAGCGTGTGCTCTTAGCAGGGGTAGAGAAATGGGTAGTGTAGTGCGTCTCTGGGACTTGATACAAGAGAAATGATCGTGCTTCTTTTTCTAATTTTTAATTCTTTTTTAATTTTTTGATGCAACTTGAAGATGATAACTAATTGCTGTATCTTTCTTTTTTTTTTTTTCCTGTTTATGCGAGTACAGCTTCTCTTGTGTTTGTTTTATCCAGTCAGAATAGCATTGCATCATGATGTGTGGCACCGGAACCACACTGTTCATTTTTTTTTTTTTCGTTAGGACTGATCCTCTAATAGTATGTATTGGACTAATAATAAATTCCACATCCCACAAAGCACATCGTGCACGCATCAAAATGATTGGTTAACCACAGAGCTTTGAATGTTTCAATGAAAAACCTCATACTTTTTTATTTATATATTTTTTTTCTCCAGTTGTGGATTATTATTTTCTTTCACCCATTCCACTAGACAGCAGATATAAAATTATAAACAAAAACAAGTTCCCTCATTGAGAAAATGCTAATTTCTTGTGAGGGAAACCCTTTCTCTTTTCCCCTCTACTATGTTTTGTGAACTGTTGTCAGCGCTTATGACATCAGTTGATGCAGGTTGATAGATACAGGCCCGCCGATGGACATGCGCACTTCCGGGTTATTATTGGGGGCCACTTCATGCAACAATTGAGGAAAGAGGAAAGGGGAAAGGGATTTGGAGAAACTGAACCGAAAAGGCCGATCTCTGAACACTGGGTATATAACATCTCTAGCTATATCATGCAGCCTTCACTATCATCAACCTTGGAATCTCGAATCTCCCCGTTTCGCCTTGCCCTTTGGCAGCTACAGCTACCATACTGGCTCACTTCCATCATGCTGTACTGCCACTCCGGCATCGAGCGGGTACATAGCATAGAGAAATATACAGTATGTATGTACAGTACATACGTACATTCCATACGTGCAGACGGACGGAGAGGAATGAATGATCGATTGATCATGCAACAAAACTGGTTCAGCTTATCAATTGCCATCGTCTCAACTATTTCTGCATACATTTACTGCGGCGCTTGCCAGGCAGCAGGAAGAAGTCGGGTTTTAAATCTAACCTGTAGTTCCTACACAAGCAACATTATTCTCTCGTTTCTCTATCCCTCTCTCTCTCTCCCTCCCTATCCTAGCTGGTCCTATTGAGGCCAGTTGAGAGAGGGAGTATGCACTTTCTGGGCCAATGCCATCTACGACATTGGCCATACCACGCCGATATACAAAAAAGGACGTTGTGAGGAAACATCCATTTCAGCGGGGAGCTCAGCTGGAAGCAGGCTAGATGGGATATGACACACTTGTCCATATATTTACTTGGGAGGAAAGGGATTGGGGGGGTGAGCGGGGCGAGAAAAGGGTATATTGTAATATATATATCCCCTCCTCCCCCCCCCCCCCCCCGTCAAATCCCCGTCTTCATTTCCTCTCCACGTTCGAATTCACAAAATGAACCACCACAGCTTGCCTAAAGAAGTTAAAGAGAAGTAAAGAAAAGAGTCAAAAGAGGACTAACTAACTACGCCAGGGCTTGTTTCAAATAAATTTCGCTTCCCACATTCTTCTCATCTTCTCTTCTTCTCTCTTTCCCGTCTCTCCCTCTCTCCCCGTCGAATCCAAGACCGAGATGACACACCATGTAAAGCGCATGCATGTCAGGTCTCAATTGAAATCCTGCACGGGGTCACGGATCGGTTGCCCTCCCCTTCTATTGATACCGGAATAGTGGTCATGCGAGGCTTCATGTATATATATATATATATATACGTATAAATAAATAAATATGTGTATGTGTGTATATAGGTAATGGGTTGTTGGGGGGGCACAGCTTGTATGATTTATGCCTGGCCCAACCTGGGGGTTCGAGCATATATAGCTCATACAGGTTGCATGCATGCATAATGAGGGATTGGCAGGAGGTCGGATTCAAGCTCAAAGCGGTTTTTCTTCTTTTTTTTTTCTTCTTATTTTTTTTTACTTCTCTCTTCCTTTCTCTTTTTCTTTCTTTTCTTTCCTTCTTTCATCTCACGGTTTTCTACTGTTAATATAAATCGTGAAACAGCCTGGTTGTACGGCGGGGGAAAATGAATATCATATCATAATATATCATCTGTCAAGCTTTGAATTCGTGTTTCTTTCTTTGCTTTTGTGCTCGCTGTGCTGATATATTCTTACCCTGTAGGGCAGTGCACAGCCTGAGGAACTGCAATTTGCAATAATAGAGATAGTTAACTATGTAAACTAAATAATCTCGGTGATATATATATATATGTTTTAAGCTGGAGTTTTACACCCTAACTAACAATTGGAAGTTTGCTTTTACATTACGGAGTACAGAGCTTTGAGCACCCCCGTCCATCCGTCCACCCGTGCTCGTTGCTACGTCACTTGTTCTGTACGGGCAAATGTTTCCACTACGACAGAGGGGATATATGGAGTAAGCTAATGGCGGTTCAATGGTATATCCTGATATGCATACCCAAACCCATTATTGCTAGAGCTGTCTGTCCTAAATATCTATGTTGAAAGGATTGGTTGGATGTGGATTCAAACCCCCAGCGCTAATCATATATTATTATTTCGTCTAATTCTTTGCCGTACTTAACTTGAGGAGAGAACTGTAATATTTTACACCGGACAAAAGGTTCTTGCCCCTTTCCCTTTTTCTTTCTTTCTTTATTTCTTTCTATTTTTTTTTTTTTTTTTTTTTTTTTTTTTTTTTTTTTTTTCTTTTACTCCTCAAGCGGTCCTCCCTTTCTCCTCAGTTCAATCCAAAATCATCCCAAAAGGCGGAATTGACGGGCACGAAACTGCATTTGTCTTTTACGGAGCCTATATATAGTGGATGTCTGGATGGGGTAGGTTTCCCGCTTCAAAACGTAAGCTAGCATAAGAAAAGCGGAGGAGAAGGGAGGTAGGCTCATAAGCTGGATTCTTTCATTGAATCAATCCAGGCTGAACTCGCCCTTTTGACAATACGGAATGTATTCGACGTTAGGGAGCATGGAGTAAAGACTTGGCGTTTCAGGAACACGACAGGCGATGAATCATGGATGCGGGACAATTGCGCGACACACGGACGGAGGGAAATACGTACGCGCACCCAAGACGCGGACACAGACACAGACGCAGACACAGAAACAGAAACAGCTGACGAAAGCAGAAACCAAAGCCACCATTGGGAAATGGGAAGCGGAGGGGATAAAAAGACGGAAGGGGAAACATGTCTATAGATAGAATATTGGAAATCGTAATGAACAGATGGAAATGGAAATGGTTTCTTGGAAATAGATTATATCTTTTTATTTTGTTGCTGCCCTAGTCCCTAGTCCCTAGCCCCTAGGGATAGGTAATTCAAGCCATCTTGGATATACACAAAAAAAAAGAAGTAGACAATGGAAAACGGAAAAGGAAGACGGGGAAAAAAATAATAAACTAAAATGAAACAAAGGACACGCGCAGAATGACGAAATCTCTTTAAAAAATAATGGTCTCGAGAATCAGAAGTGTGGATGGTGGAGGCGTTTCACTTCTGCGCCAGTTACCCACAATGCTGCTAAGGGATTTGGGACGGGTGGATAGATGTACACGTAGATAGATGTGGATGTGGGGTGTAGATGGTGTGTGGGACGAAGAGTGAAGATATGATAGAGCTATTAAAACACGGGGTTGGAAGGGGAAGGTTAATTCGGTGGTGAGATGTGAAGGGGGGTGGTTTTCGGAGGTTGGTAGCAGAAAGGAGAGATGATGATAGGAGCAGGGTCGTGTAGAGGAGCATTGCGATTAGGATTTGTTTTCCTTGTCTTGCTTTTTGGTCATCTAGTTTCTTGTCCTTCTCATGTCATGCGATTGGACGGGAATGCATCGGGGCTTTTCAAACTTAGAATGGCGGGGATGGAACGTTGGGCATTTCGCCGGATTCTTGCTGCTCCATCAGCTCTTCCGAGGCCATTTCGAAGGAGACGGCGAGACCGATCTTGGCTTGTTGCTGTTGATAGTAATAGATTCGGTTAGCTGGGATTGCTTTTTCTCTGCCATAAATTTCTACCACTTGACGACATGTAGGAAACATACCTTGACTTGATCAATCTCTCCAGCGAAAGTCAAAGAGATAGGCATGGCGACGCGCTTTTCCAAGAGACAGCTCAGCTTGCCAGCACTATCGATTTGTGCGCGGAAGGTAGATGCTCTGAATTCGTATTTGGCTCCGACAGTCGTGGTGCCCTCTTTGCGGATGTCACCCATCAATCCCGAGGGGCTAGGGGCGAACTGGAGGTTCATATCAACGCCGGCCTCAACCTTATCAGACAGCTTCTTCCAGTACGAGGCATTGATGACGCCTTGAGCTTGAAGCTGGGCACTGGCAATCCAATCATCTCCCTTGTACTTGGCGCAATAGGACAGAGCGGTTTCGGGCGGGACGCTGAGGCCCTGTCGCTGCCACATGGCCTCAAGACCCAATGCGAGGCTCGGGGTGACGGATTGAAGATAGCTTCCGACGAATATTCCGGTGATGCCGCCTTCTAGGAAGGATGGGTTGAAGGCCTTGAGAGACGCGGAGAAGTCTGCGCCGGTGTAGTCGTTGTCAATCTGGATCAAACCCTGCGCACTTCCGGGCATTATCTGGGTGTTTGTCTTTGTAACCCATGCGGAGTTCCATCTGTAGTTGGCGACGGCGGCAAGGGCTCCATCACTACCGAGGTTTCCTTGTAGGAAGACCTTTTTCCACCGTTAGATCTATCTCCGATACCCCAACACGAAAGTTGTTACAGATGCGAGGTGGATTTGGTACATACCTTAGGAGATCCGAACATGGAAGAAAAGGCATACGGAGGCAGGGTTCCTTGCTGCGAACCCATTGTGAAGGCGTGGGAGACGCGGAAAAGAGGAGACATGCCGAAGACCTTTGTCAGATCTGCCCGGAGGCCTGTGAACATGAAATTGGAGAGCAGGACATCCTTTTGGACTTCTCTGGAGACATTCTCTACGGTTCCTGGATTGGACAAGCCCAGCGCTTCCCTTCGGGCGGAGAATGAACTATATGCATCTTTGAGGGCGTCGACTACAGAGTTATCTGAGAGGAAAGCGAGGGCGTCGGACATATTGGGCGGGAAGGACACGGAGGGTTCAATTTAAGACAATAAAAATAAAAAGGAATTCGAGGGCCGCCTCTACAATGAACAGAAGGGAATGAGGCGAAATAAAATAGAAAGGTCTCAGTAGTAAAGGCAGCCCGGGAGCAATGGAGCTATTGGCGTATAACAAAACCTTTGCTCGGAGGATGGTGATATTGTTTCCAGGTTCTCTTTCTAGGAAATTATAGAGCGAAGTTGGAAGGTTTGAACATTTTGATACACTAGTGCACTTTGGGACTAGCGCCCCGCCTCGGTTCATGTCAGGCTTGGCGCTCCCCGTCCATCCCCAACCCCAACCGGGAGACGGAATATCCATAACAGAGAGAGATATATACAGACAAGGACATTCGTCAGCCTGCGTCTGGGTCTGTGTCTGTGTCTGTGTCTGCGTCTGCGTCTGCGTCTGTTGGAAATGTCGCTGTTGTTGGCTGTCGTTCTCGTCTGCGGATAAGAACTGTTCGTTGTTGGGCTGAAGCCCTATTCCGGCTCTGGCCCTAGCTGGCTGCTATCTATCTATATACGCTTGCTGGGAGTCTGCCGTAAATCCCCCCCCCCCAAGTGACATACACTATTATCTATTCTCTCTATCTATATACACACACACACATATATATATATATATATACATCCTCTACCTACATTGTACTCCCAAGCATATCTTACCAGATATCAGGGATCCAAATCCCATTCCCTCTGTTCTTGTGAGGTTAGGATCAGCACTACGTCAAGCATGGACACACTCCTGTATGAAGCTCCCACTACCACTATTATTCCTCTTGACCTACCACCTCACGGTTAGATATATAATTCTAGTCCTCTAACTAGCTAGTTAGGACAGCGGATGTCGTCGCAACCTCTCCCCGCTTCCAGAAAAAGTCGAGCACCTCCGTCGACGCCATCCATGATCTTCCAGAGACAGGCGAGCTTGCCCCCGCTCAGCTCTACAGCACAGAGTCCGGACGCCTCTTCCACTCCGGGCGTATAGTAATCATCACCGTCGGCTTGCCAGCTAGGGGCAAAACGTTCGTAAAGCCCTCATCTCTTCTTTTTGTTTCTTTTTAATAGGAATTTAGTGAGCTAACTCTCCTCGGTTTGACTCTAGACACATATCTGTTGCGCTTGCACGGTACCTCAGATGGTTCGTGTTTACTTCCATTGATTCATTTATCCTCAACTTAACTGTTAGTGAGCTGACCTAGCCGATATATATAGGCTCGGTGTGAAGACGCGGATATTCCATCTGGGCGACTATCGACGTGCGACTGTCGGGCCTGGTCAGGATGTTCCTGATGATTACTTCTTTGTCAACGGTGAGTGAACGCTAAAGTATTATCATTGTTGATTTCCCTCTATACATCCATTCTGGTACCCCTTTTCTCCCCCCTTAATTGCTAGAGCTGCTAGATAAGACCTTTCTGACAATGCAAAACTCTACAGCATCCGCCTCGTCCGTCCTCCTCAGACAAAAAATTGTGAAAAAGTGTAGAGAAGACATCTATCATTTCCTAAACCACGAGAACGGCCAGATTGCCATATACGACGCTGTGAACCCAATTGCCGCTGGTCGTCGGTCCCTAGCAAAGGAATTCGCTAAGCATGACATTGATGTAAGACCCCTGAAAAATGCGCTGGGTATAGTGCTATATGATGGGCAGGCATACTAACATTCACTTATTCTCTAGACACTATTCATCGAGTCGCTGTGTGATGATGAGAGGATAATTGAAGAAAATGTCCTGAGCGTAAAGATATCTTCTCCAGACGTATGTTGTCGTGCCATACATGTACCTCGCTGGGTGTGCTGAAACTAGTTTGCTGAGTTTTCTTTATGATGACAGTACGTTGGATGGGACCCCAAGGATGCTGTAAAAGATTATCTGGCGCGAATCTCGGCTCGGATACCGCAGTTTCAGACTATGAATGAATCGGAGCTGAATTATATCAAGGTTGGTAATTACGCCGGCACTCCTTTCACCATCCCTTCCTGAATTGTTTTTCTTTCTCTCATGTTTTTCCTTACTTAAAGGTGAGCATCATATTAACATGCAAGGTAGATGATCAACGCCGGCGAGCGCATGATGATCAACAACCGCTCCTTCGGCTACCTGCACCACCGGATTGTCTTCTACCTGCTCAATTTACATAACAAATCACGACATACATATTTCGTGCGGGTAAGCTTTAATACTACGTCTCCCCTCTGGACATGATAATTTGGCTGACAGTGCGAAACCAACTCAGGCTGGAACCTGCCTGGACCCAAACTCCTACAAAACCGACGCACCCCTCTCCGAACAAGGACTGGACTATGCTCGCAAAATGACCGAGAGACTCCTGCAGCACCGTGAATCAGAGAGACAGGCACTTATCGCTGAGCAGGGTGATGATGCTGACACGGAGTTGAAACCACTTACGGTGTGGACATCCACCCGGCGCCGGACAGTGGAGACTGCACAATTCCTACTCGAACGGGGCTACAAAATACGCCATCGGTCACAGATGAGCCAGTTGAACCCTGGTGTCTGTGAGAAGATGTCCGAAAGGAGGATTCGGCAGGAGTATCCTGATGAGGTTGCAAAGCATGAGATGGATCCGTATCATCATCGGTACCCGCGGGCTGAGTCGTACCATGACCTCGCCGTGCGTCTTGAACCGATTATCCTTGAACTTGAACGGGAGCGGAATGACCTACTTATCATTGCGCATGAGAGTGTCCTGCGTGTGCTGTATGGGTATCTGATGGCTTGTAATGCTGCAGATATCCCGTTCTTGTCATTTCCGCGCGATGAGATTATTGAGGTATGTCGTAAAACATTTTCCCCCCCCTAGAACCCTTGATAATATTCCTATATGCATGGCACACACGTCTAACATATTCAAACAAAAAAGATCATCCCAGCAAGCTACAACAACAAAGCGAAACGCATACATATCCCCGATCTCCCGCCGGAGATTATCCCCGCATCGCCAGAGGATATCAAAATACCTGTTCCACCGAGTGGAGTTGTCTCTCCGATGCCTGGTGGGTTGGACGGGAATGGGAATGGGAGTACTAACGGCGATGGTGGCGGTGGGGGTGAAAATAGTGGTGTCGGTACAGCGGGACTGAGTATCCCGCGCGGAGCCACTCCGGCAGGTGGGTTCAGGCCGCAGAGGGATGGAGAGAAGATTTTGCAACATCATGCGGAGGATGTTGTTTAGGGTTTGGGCGTTTGTTTTTGTGAGTGTGTGCTGGGCTGAATGCTCTTCTTTCGATGATGAAGCTATGGGATGATGGAATATGTTGTCCAGTATTTCCCACGCATTTCTTTTATGCGTGATGTTTCATGTTTGATGATCGATAACTGATGCTTGATGTCTGACATGAGTGTTCATTCCTTCCTTTTGTTTTTCGAGCGAGTGTCGCTCGTTTTCGTTTCGTTTGGCTTGGATTATAATATAGAAAAGAAAGAAACATATTTATTCCCTTGATATATTGATTTCCCTCCTCTTACTTTGAACAACAGCGAAGAATTATCTTGTCCATCCCTCGTTACCCGCCATGCAACGTAGAGACGAATAATATATTATCCCCCTGCTGAATCTGATACTTCTCCTCGCCCTCTAATTCCCAATCGGCATCGTTTATTAGGACGAGGATCCCAGGCCGTCTAAATTTATATGTAGATAAGGAATTACATCCCCGCCATTATTAGCCAGAAATTCAAATATCCCTGTATTAATAATACTGATGCACACGCCCGATAACCAACCGACCATATATAGAGGGTATCTACTTACACAGCCCCATCGACCACAAATAACTCCTGCCGCTGATCCTTCATGAGATTTTCTATTAGGTAGTGGACGAGGGAGGTTATGGATGTTGGCTCGGGTTCCCCGCTCGACGGGGACGGGTATGTGGCGGGAATGGAAAGGGTGTGTTTTCGTTTGTTCTCGAAGAGTAATTCGAGACCGCCACTGTGTTAGGATAAGGGTATGGATCTATGTTAGCTTGTGGACTGAGGGGGAAATGGGAGACGGAGAGCAGGAGGGGGTTTGGAATCGTACCTGAATTCTACCGTGATGGAGAGGGACTGGGAGGGAGATGGAGTGGTTATGGAGCCCATGATAACTGTTTGCTTGCCGGGTATATCTACAGAGGAATAAATAGAGAATAAAAGAGATGTTAAGGTGGTGAAATTGTTTGGTGACCTAGGACCTAGAGTGAGTGATGTTAAAGTAATAATGTATGGGATGTTCTTTTTTTTTGTTGCGGGGAATTATTTTCTTATCGATAAGGAAAAAGGTTTGGGCTGAAATTTCCAACACCAACCACCGACAAATGGAATACATAAATAACACCACCAAGAATAACCCAACAACCTAGTTAAACGCACTACAGGCGCAAATCGACATACATGGAGATATAATAATAGCCATCTCCTTCTGTTAGACAACAATCCAGCCGCCAGCGCCATGGCGCCCTCAACCCTCACTGCCCTCACCGAATACATCTCCGTTGGCGGAAACAGACATCCCTCCGCCGCGGACTGGGACGAGAACACGGGAATTCTCGCTTTTGGCGCTGATAACAATGTGGCCCTCTGGGATCCTACTGTATGCCCTTATTAATATTTCTTGCTGCTTGAGTCAATTGTAACAAATATAGTATAGTGTATATTCTTACAATTTGCTTTTTTTCTGTTGGAGCGCGAATAGGACAAATATAAAACGGGGGTATATGCTCTGTTAAACGGCCATACTGATGAAGTCAACGCGGTCAAATTCTACACGTTTCCCTGCTCAGATGGTGGTTCCCACCATTTCCTCCTCACCGGCTCCGCAGATCGGACGATACGGGTCTGGCGGCGGCAGGATAATCATGAATCTGATACCGCTCCATCTAAAGCTACATCTACTCCAACAAGACCGTCATTCTCGCACGTTGCAACCCTCGACGGCCACGATGGTGCCATAAATTGCATTGATGTCGCGCGCGGCTCTGGGCTGTTTGTATCTGGCGCCGCAGATGGGACGGTGAGGGTGTGGAGACTTAGAGAGATTAAGGGGGACAGTGGTGCTGCTGCTTCAACGATAGACGGCCAATTAATGCAAACGATTACGCTGAAGCCGAGGTATTTCGCGTTGACGCTCGCATTGAGGGCGCTTCGCGGGAAGAAAGAAGAAGGGGGGAAGGATGCCGGGTCTGCGCCACCTATGGTGTTGGCTGTGGGCGGAACGAGGACTGCGATACAGATATATGTGATGCAGGACGGGGGAGGGGATGCGGAAACGGAGGCACGTCAATTCGAGCTTAAAGCTAATCTTACCGGTCATGAGGCTTGGGTGAGGTCTCTTGCTTTTACAGATATGGATGTTGAGCAGAGTCAGTCACAGTCACAATCACAATCGCAATCTCAGGATTTCTTCCTTGCATCTGCTAGTCAGGATAAATACATTCGTCTCTGGCGCGTTCATACAGGCGATGATGTTTTCCCGGCTCGAAAGAACGATGACGATGAAGGGGTAATATTGGGAGGGAACCTCGAGCAGACGCTTTCTAACAAAGCGCATGAATTCGCGGCGAGCGGATCGAAGTATTCGGTTACTTTCGAAGCTCTCCTGTTCGGCCACGAGGACTGGATTTACACCGTCGCATGGAACCCGGACCCAAAAAACCCAAAGCTCCTCTCTGCCTCTGCTGATAACTCGCTCGTTATCTGGGAATCGGACCCGGTATCTGGTGTCTGGTACTCCGCCGCGCGCATGGGTGAGATTAGCTCTCAGAAGGGATCTACCACCGCCACGGGCAGCACTGGTGGGTTCTGGATCGGCCTCTGGTCATCCCGTGGTGATACGGTGGTCAGCCTGGGCCGCACAGGTTCTTGGAGATTGTGGGAGCATGAGAGCAAGTCCGATTTGTGGGTACAGAACATCGCTGTTACGGGCCATGTGAGAGCGGTTAATGGGATTGAATGGGAGCCTACAAGTGGGGGCTACCTGCTGTCGACGAGTTCAGATCAGACTACGAGACTACATGCGAGGTGGAAACATGGCAATGACAACGGGTGCTGTTACTCATGGCATGAATTTTCCCGCCCACAGATCCACGGCTACGATCTTAACTGCATTGCTTCATTGGGACCATGGCGCTTCGTCTCCGGCGCTGATGAAAAGCTTCTCCGCGTCTTCAACCAGACAAAAGCAATCGCAAACCTCCTCGAGAATCTAACCGGCTTCACCGGCGGAGTCAAGCCGGCCGACATGCCTGAGGCCGCTAACATCCCCGTTCTTGGCCTCTCCAACAAAGCTGCTGACGACGACGTAGATCTCGCCGACGAAGGAGAAGGAGAAGATACCCAATCCGCACCCGCACCGGAAGCAACCCCACAAGCCTCTGCTCTCCACCTCCCCCACCCACCCCTCGAAGATCATCTCTCAAAATACACCCTCTGGCCTGAGCACGAAAAGCTCTATGGCCACGGCTACGAAATCTCCGCCCTCGCCACCAGCCACGACGGCACGCTCATCGCTACAGCTTGCAAAGCCAGCTCGCTGGACCACGCCGTTATACGCCTATACGACGCTGCAGCGACGACATGGCATGAGATCAAGCCGTCGTTGGCGGCGCATTCGTTGACTGTTACTTGTTTAAGGTTTTCGGCGGATGATAAGTTTTTGGTTAGTGTGGGGAGGGATAGACAGTGGGCGGTTTGGAGGCGGGAAGGTAAGGAAGAGGGGGATGAGAAGAGGGGGGTTTTTAAGTTGTTGTGCGCGAATCCGCGGGGTCATTCGAGGATGATCTTGAATGCGAGTTGGGCGCCGGTTATTGGGAGCAGTGGGCCCAGAGTGTTTGCGACGGCGGGACGGGATAAGACCGTGAAGGTATGGGTGCAGGAACAGGAAGAGAACCAGGGGGTGTCTTTTACGTGTAAATCTACCATTTCATTTACGAGTCCCGTTACGGCTATTGATTTCCTATCTGAGGTTGTTGGCGGGGATCGGTTTTATCTTGCTGTCGGTTTGGATACGGGGAGGATTAGCTTGCATGCATTTGCGATTGATGGGCTTGGGGAGGTTCAGGAGGGGATGGCGTTGCCGGGGTTGGAGTGTCCGTCGAAGGCTATTACGCAGTTGGCATGGAAGCCGGTCTGTGCAGAAGTAAAAGAAGCGGATGAAGGGTATGAACTTGCTGTTGCGAGTGAGGATAGCTCAGTGCGGGTTTTTAAGATTTTGGATTTGTTTCCATAGCCAACGGGAATGTTATTAAATGAATGTGTCACATGTGTCATGGACAATAACTATTTATATATGAACATAGAAATTTTTCCTGGATATATTTTTGGCGTTGAGGCCTGCCTCCCTTTGAAGCTCTAAAAAGGCCTTCCCAGCCATCAGTATCCGAAATCCCAAATATACAGTAAAATGAGCTTATGGTGGTTGAAACTCACTTACAACGAAAGCATAATGCGCCACATGAAGCATAGCTATAGGAAAAAGTGCCCCGTTTTTGCAAATACCAATACCCTCTATATCGGCCTCCCATTATTCAACCGGAAGCTGTTTCCCCTCTCCCGGTAGGCCCGGCCGTGGTCCTCTCTCCCTCAAATCTCTTTTCAACCACTCCAACACCACCTCTCCCAACCGACTATTCTCGGAACCAGAAACCTGCTTCCCCATCTCAAACTTCTCAATGGGTCCCGAATCCCTCACCCGGCCCAAATGCATATGTACTAAGTGCGTCGGCCACTTGGCCAGATTATCCAAGATATGAGTAGCATACACAATCGTACACTCCCGCTCCTCCGTCTCCCGCTTCAGAAACCCCAGAAACTCACTCCGGCTCAACAGATCCAGGTCCACCGTGATCTCATCAAGTAAGAGCAGGGTCCAGGGCCGTAACAGGCCCATGGCAAGTTGTACGCGGCGTCGTTCCCCATCGGAGACAGCGTGCATGTGCCAGTTGAGGTCTATGTCGAGGATTCGGACGAGTTGGTCGCGGCGGGCTGGGTATGCGTCACCGCCGACGGAGGCTAAGAGGGTAGGCACGTCTATATCTGTGCGGACTATGGGATTCAGAACCCATTCGACGCCTAGGTAGGTTACGCCTTCGAGACCTGTGGTGAACGGGTCTATGCCGCCGATTAGCACGGTGCCGTGGGGGGCGAGGCGTTTGCCGGAGAGAAGGCGGAGAAGGGTGGTTTTGCCGGCGCCATTGGCTGTGTTGTTTTTTCCCACCAGAAGGGGGATAGATTTGTTAGTAAATAGTTTAAACTCGGTGGCTAGTTTGTATATATGTCTATGGCACCTGTATGTGTTTAAGCGGGGGTGGGGTGCGGGGTGGAAACGGGAAGTAATTCTCAAAAGGAAAGGGATATTTACCGCCAATCAGTAGGGTTCGGCTGCCCTTAGGGAGATCGAGATAGATATCAGTCAGGCCAGTAGTGCCATCTGCAAATTTATAGTTGAGACCGCGGACCTGGATAGAGGTATTGGGACTGGATGGCGTCATGAGGCCCGGGAAGGGAAGGAGAGGAGAGGGCGGGGGCTGCGGGATGGCTATTATTTTTAATGTTGATGGCAGGTTGAGAATTGCTGAGAGGCGAATGGGGTGTCTATTCGGACTGCTAGTTTCTACAGGTATATTGAGAGGAATTGAAGTCGTTGTATGTAATATAGTAAGTAGAATGAATGATATCTGATATCCGATATCTGGCGGAGGGGGGATGTCATGTATTTATACGGTATGGCTGTGTATTGTACTCACTCAAGAGGCTATGTTCTACAGTTCTATTCTTTGAAACTACAGTAGGAAAATGTCTATGTTGTGCTGATTACTACATCTTCGAGATCGTTTAGTTTATCTTGATAAATTTATATATTATAGAAAATAGATATTGAAAGGGTGAAGCTACTCCGTGTTGCTCTGCGTTTCTGTTGTATTATAAATACACCCTAATACGACGGGTTAAATACAGCTCGTTTAACATTTTTTAGCCTCAGGCAACGTCGTCTATCCCCCGATAAAAAATCAACAACTAAAATATGAAAAATTCCAAATCCTGATGCTCAGGTTCGTCTGGTCGCTGGGCATGTCTTCTAGAGTCCCAGGAGAACCCCTCATTGCCGTCATCGGCGCGACGGGAACTGGAAAATCTAAGGTATGAACCAAAAGCCAAGCTGGCAATTGCTTTTATATGCATAAAATATATCCTTTATATCAATTGTGATGCCTGCCAAACAATAGAATTATATTGTAAAAGATTAATAAGTTAATCCCGCCTCACAGCTCGCCGTCGACCTTGCCACCCGTTTCAACGGTGAGATCATCAATGGCGATGCCATGCAGATGTATAGGGGGCTGCCTATCATCACCAACCAGATCCCCATTGAAGAACGGCAAGGCATCCCGCATCATCTTCTTGGATGTATAGGTTTTGACCAGGAGCCCTGGCGCATTAGCCATTTCAAAAGGGAATGTCTACGTATCATCAAGGAAATCAGGGCGAGGGGGAAGCTGCCCGTTCTTGTTGGTGGGACGCATTATTACACTCAGGCAGTCCTATTTAAGGAAGCTATCTTGGATCGCGGTGGGGAGAGTGATGAAACTGGTAGGAGTGGTGACGAGGAGAAGTTGTTGATGGATGGGGAGAGTGAACCGATAGATGCTGCTACTCGGCGATCTGAAGATTTTCCCATTCTAAATGCGGCTCCAGAGGTGATATTGCAGAA
The DNA here is from genome assembly GCF_000003855.2 of Blastomyces gilchristii SLH14081. Lineage (NCBI taxonomy): Eukaryota > Fungi > Ascomycota > Eurotiomycetes > Onygenales > Ajellomycetaceae > Blastomyces > Blastomyces gilchristii. Next base: position 88,800 of record NW_003101642.1, on the reverse strand, counting down.
ACTACGGGAAGTGGACCCGGTAATGGCGAGCCGCTGGCATCCTAATGACACGCGCAGAATATACCGCTCGCTGGAGATCTATCTGCAGACTGGCAGACCTGCGTCAGAGATTTACCAGGAACAGCAAAAACTCAAAGATGCTGCCAACATCCCACAGGAGTTAGCGGATGTAGAAAATACTGCCACCGATATTTCACCAGCCTTCGCGGGCGCTGGCCATCTGCGCTTTCCGACACTTCTATTTTGGGTCCATACTGAAGACCAAGAACTAACTCGCCGGCTCTCTCGGCGCGTCGATAACATGGCCGAGCAGGGCCTCGTCGCAGAGGCGGAGTCACTGTTTAACTACCTCAACGAGAAAAGGGCACAAGGGGTTGAGATAGATCGCACGCGTGGCGTCTGGGTGTCCATAGGCTTTAAGGAGCTGGAGCCTTATTTCCGGGCACTTCCGCCTTCCACCCCCTCCGCCTCCCACCCCACCGGCGCCGGCGTGGGGAATATTATCAGTGACAGCGCTGATAATAGTACAAGTATCGCAGTTCCAACCCCCGAACAACTCGCCAACTTAAAACAATCCTGTCTCAACTCTATAAAGTCAGCTACTCGACACTATTACCGCCAGCAGGTACGATGGATCAGAGGCCGGTTATGGAATGCCCTAACAGACGCCCATTCTTCACGGCAATTATACGTTTTAGACTCGACGGACGTCAGTGCCAATCCCGGCGCTTGGGATAGCGACGTGCGCGAGCCTGCTGAACGTGTCGTGGAGGCGTTTTTATCCGGAGGTGCTGAGGCGTGTCCGGATCCCCGCGAGCTTTCGGAGTCTGTGAGGAAGGTTTTCGAGACGCAGCTGCGGAGTCCCGTGGCGACGGGAGAAGGGGAGGGGGAGGAAAGGGCTCGTCAGAGGACTGTGTATAAGTGTTCGACGTGTGATGTATGTGGGATCACAGTGCAGTCGGATGAGCAGTGGGAGGTGCATGTTAAGGGGAGGAGGCATAAGAGGGCTGTTAAGAGTGCGGAGAAGAGGAGGGCAAAGGATGAGTATTTTGAGGCAAGGAGGGAGAAGGGGGATATTCATAAGGGCGCTGTGGATGGTGATCGGAATTTGGATGAGGGGTCGGGTGGTGAGGTGGCTCAGGGGACGGGGAACGGGAACGGTGAGGATGAGGGCATCTGCAAGGACAAGTGATTTTCTTGTTATTTTTTCGGCGGATTGAACTTTCTTATTTTATTCTATACTGATGCATATAGCGTGTTGGATGGGCGAATATATCTTTTGGCTGTGATACCCATGGATTATGGAATTGGTTTCGGTTAAAGATCTCAATAATTGAGGGTAGATAGCAGATTGCATAGGGAATTGGTACAGAATAGGAAAAATATCTGCATGCAAGCACCTAGTTTTCAATACGATTTTTTTTCTTTCTTTTACCTTTAAGTAATCGTGAGCTATACGCATATCTGATATTTATCCATGTTTCAACGTGCATAGCATTGCCAGCTTATGAGAAACATGTCTAACGCAATCAATAGTTACAAATACACAAGGTTCCATATCCCTTTCTGTCGACAACACCATAGAAAGAATAGAGAAAGGAATAGGCCCGATATGATATCGCAATCACTGTTAGTCTATCTGACGCCACGTCCACGTCTTGGAGCGCAAACCTGAAGGGACGTCCAAATGAAAAGAGCCTGCAGCTGTATGGATGAAATATTTCTTATGCATACTTTGATTCATAGTCCCACTGCCTCGTTCTTTAGGCTCCAAGGCGCCGTATCGGCTTAGAGACGGCGCGTGGGTCAGCCTCGTACACCACTGACCTCGCCCCTTCGCTCGATTTTCGATTTGGACATTCCTGGCGAGCGAATATTAAATAGGATTCGTGAGTTTTGGGCCGACTTGGGCATTCGGGACCCCTCTCAATTGATGAGGGATATAGGTAGACAACTAGTCAAATCTGCGGCCTGATGTTGAACTGCTGAACCATGTGTCTATCGCCGCAAAGCCTGTATTGCTTTCAGTTTTCACTTTGTAGACCGCCAGTCAACAAAGGCCTGAGAAAGGATTCCTCCATGTCCCGAATCCTCCAACTTAAAAACCTCAATAACAGGAGATTTCTCCTGCCGGCGGATTCTCCATAATCCCTCATCCTTGATTACGAGTTTGAGCCCTTGTTTTTATCGAAATAATTAGCCTATACCCAGTGTATAATACCTCATTGAAAAATGAACTAAACAATAGTTTTAGCGCTGATTCAAACCACTTACATTCCAAAAGCTTTGCCGTGAAATTGATACAAACATTCCCATCCCAAGTGCCTTTGCCCTTCCTGCTAACTAGCCCTGGTATATCACGAGTGGCCATCTCTTCCAGCCGGCGGAGGATACCATGTTCATCGCGGAAACCGACGATGATTTTAGGAACACCGAGAAGGAACGATTGGGCCCAGAATTTAAGCAACTTGCGCTCGTATTTGAACATATCTCTGTCGTTGCGGATTTCGGCAGAGGTTTTTAACTCAACCCAGTTTATGGGATCTTCTTTTCTCTCGGGTTTACTGTCCCATACTAACAATTTTTATTGTAGTTTATCTTCTGTTAGTTTTCCGTGGAAATTCGTTCCCTTTTCTGTAAAATCTGTCTCTGTTTGACGATTTATTGAGAGGGGGAATTTTTGGAATTAGTCTCACCAGCGTCAACTTCACCACCGAGGACAATTTTGCATCCCCCTATCCCTGTGCGAACGACGGAACAGTATTGTGCTTTATTGTTGACAACTTGGTCTTCGCGACCCTCAATCTTTTCACGAGGTGTAGCGTCCCATGGCTGATCCAAAAGAGATAGCGTTTCAAATTTATAACCTGGAAGGATGCCGCGAGGCATTAGTTGATCAAGTTGCCATCTAGTTCCGCATGCATTCCAGGTGGGAGTTTCGTACCCCAAAATGCCATCATATCCTGTGAAGGAACGCCGGGTGGCATCTTTTGGTTCCTCTGTGACTGCTTCTGGGCAAGTTTATATGCGTTGTTTTCCTCGATGAAGCTGGAGCAATTGGGCAACCAAGCGTTAGAAAGGGGTTTAGGAAGCCAAAGACTTAGAATTTTAATTGAGCACTTACATTGAACCCTGTCGAGATTAATATTAGAATATTGATATTACTTCATTTATGTCTCCAATTACATATCGAAATAGTAAAAAGGGCGGGTAGAGGAGCAGAAAACTCACCTGGTAGCATGTGGCATTCATCTCAAACCTATTGAAAACCACCTTCAGTCCCAAAACTTAAACCCTTTAATCATCATTTGCTTCTTTCATAATAGACACAGATAATACATGGACAATCAGTACCCGTTCATATTATCAAACGGCGCTGTCATTATCTTTGCTGAACCCATCAGCCCATCTTGCTCCGGACCCAGGTAACATGGAATTGAATTGAGTCACAGTCCAGACCGGAACTTCTTTCCAAAAGAATATATAGGTGCGAAAATGATATATAAAAACAAAAGGAAAACTCTAGAGAAGAGGGGAGAAAGGTAGAGAGGGTATAAAAAACACACCTTTGTCATCATCCCCCTCCACGTAATGATATCCGCCTCACATTGCGTGCCGGTTTTCTTCTCCATATCAATTATCGTATCCAGAAGGGCATCCAGGTGCTCATCGCCCGTGTCATCGAGCTGCTCAAACGTATCGAAGCCCTTATTTAGATCAGCCGGTAGGCGTGGAGTGTAATAGTAGCGCAGGGAGGACTCGTCGAGGTGGAAGTTGTGCTGGTCGTCGTAGGAGAAGTAGGCGATTTCCTGAAGATGGGCGTTAGATTGGACAGTTTGTTTTGATATTTTCGAGCTCAGAGGACTTGCTTTTGGCCTGCGGATGGCCGCATTGAACCCGGCGAAGCGTTCAACGGGCTGGATATCAAAGATTTGGGAGTTCATGGAGTTGGTGGTGTCGGCGCAACGTTGGATATGATATGGAGGTATGGGATACGGAGTGGAATTGGAATTGGTCTTTTATATCAAGGCCATATCTATTGGAAAACAGCAGTAGATTTTTATTTGTTCAAAGTGTGCTGCGGATAAATCCTTGCTTGTGGGATGGACATTTATTTAATTGTTAGTGATGTTTGATGTTTGGTTGTTCCCAGCTGAGAAAGCTTAAATATTTTATCCTCCTCTCCGCCAGCTTCAGCCTCCACTCTCCTCATAGAGCTAGCTATTCAATATACATATATATTTAAAATATGCTCAACCAACACCTGAACCAGCCCTCTTCTCTCTGATGATGGATGCTCTACTGTAGTGCTGTTTTCGTTCCACACTCTCAGACCTGTCTAAATTCATACACCACACATATCGACATCCCTCGAAACCCCTCCATCCACACACGCTATCCCACCCTCACCGAAACGACCATGACGTCCCGAATCGAAAAGACCATAGCCCGACAGCAAGAGAAGTAAATAACTACTAGGCCCCTTACAAAATAAAAGGAAATAAAGAAAAACAAAACCAAATCTAACCACATCCTAAACTACCTCCAGAATCGCCGCAGGCGCCTACTACGAATCCCACCAACAACTCCGCGTCATTGCTGCCCGCTACCTCAAGCAGCAGAACTACGATGCCGCCGCCGATATCCTAGCAGGAGGTGCAAAGGCTCTCCTGAGGGCCCCTGGCGCATCTGCGTCAGGCGGTGATTTGGCGATTATGTTGATTATCGATGTGTATAATAAGGCGGAGTGGGAAGTGGGCCGGGATGAAGTGGGGAGGGGGAGGAAGAGTATGTGCCCTTTCGCTTTACTTTTTGATCCTTGAGTTTATTGAGCAGGGCTGTAGAAGGGTGTACGCACGTGTGGATATGTGGTTTTTAATTTACTGACGGGTTTAAACTTCAAATGATAGAGCGGCTGATTGAGCTGCTGCGCGACTTCCCGCCGGAGGAGCCTACGAGAAAGAGATATATGAATGAGCTGGTTGCGTGGAGCGCGCGGTTTGGAGAGTTGGAGAGAGGGGATCCAGAGATACATCATGAAATTGGGTCGTTGTTTGCGCAGGGTGAGTTCTATATTTAACTGGACCGACCTCCCCTCCCTTTGGTAGACATAGGATATGCCTGGGAAATAACCATTCGTTATTCTTTCCAAGCTATGAAAGTGGCTTTCTTTATATGGCTTATTCGAATTTGCTGACCCATTGCTATCCCCTCCAGAAAACGAGCCCTACGACGCTGAGCGACACCTAGCCATTGGCACTGCAGACTCCGCTGAGGTCCTCGCCCGCCTCGAGTATGACTGGTACACACACGACGAGCCCCACACCGCAGGCATCTACGCCTCCCGCGCTGTCTTCCCCTACCTCCTCACGGGTAACCTACGCGACGCCAACAAAGCCTTCCTAATCTTCACCAGCCGCCTCTCGTCCTCAGGAACCAGCCAAGCCCTAAACATCCAACAAGTCAGCAGCCAGAGCGCAGACGTGCGCGTCTACCCTTCCCTGCCCCTTTTGAATTTCACAAGTCTACTACTGCTAGCGATCCAGCGCGGCACGGCGGATTTATTCAGGCAGTTGACCAGGCAGTATGGGATGCATATACGGGAAGTGGACGGATGGGAGAGGGCGTTGGCATATATTGGCGAGTTATACTTTGGAATTAAGATTCCGAAGCAGTCTAATCCGCTTATGGATATGATGGGGATGATGTTTGGAGGTGGAGGCGCTGGTGGTAGAGCCGGCGCAAAACCTGCTCGACAGCAGAAGACCGCAGGGAGAGTGGAGGCGCCGCCGTCGATGGATCTTGATTAAGAGGGGGTTGTAGCACGTTTGCTCGTCGGGAAATTCATGGTATAAAGCTACCACAGGGAATAGCCCATGGCTCGCGTATAGTTCACAAATTTATGTAATGAATGACCTAGACACGAATTTCATCTTCGACCTCGTACATCCAAGCGTCCTCGTCCAGCGAGGCGGCCTTATTCCGTAGGCTCTGCTGTATAAGGAGGAAGATTTCTGTTATAAAGCGCGTTAGCAAAGGGGACCTTCCAGGAGGTATATCATGCTCCAGTCGTGGCCTATACTTATGTATAAAAGTCGGTAAGAAACGAAAGAAAAAGAAAGCTTACCTGGAGGCTCACTGTGCAGCTGTCTACTGCGATTCCGACACATCATCTCCACAATACTCGCCTCAATTTCTATTAAATACCGCATTGATACCATTAGCTAGAGAACTCACACCCGAAAAATATATCAGAAAAGGCAAAAAAAGAAATGTGGAAGAAAAACATACTCTCCTTCTCCCTACCCCCAATATCCCCCGTCCCGCCCACACCTCCCACACCTCCCACACCAATCCCATTACCGCCTCCTCCCCCACCCCCAATCTCCACATCCATCCCACCTCCCCCTTCCTCGCATTCATCCTCCCACATCCCTACCGGCAACACTGGCACATCAACCTTGTACCCGCCGTTCTTATCGCGGGCTACGATCTCGCCGTTATCTAACGAGGAGGACGAGGAGGAATGGGGTATTTGTTGTGCATGCGTATTCCCATATCCGTACCCATGTCCATGCCCATGTCCGTGTGGGACCGAGAGGGAAATCGTCGGGACCGGGTTGAGGGCGTTCGGAGCACCTGCGCCGGGTGCTGTGGGGGGGTTGGTACTGGTATTTGTACCGACATTGGCATTGGCACTGGAGGGATGTACAGTCGATGCGGAGCTATGTGTTGCGGTGGAAGCAGATGAGGCGGGGCGACGGCTTAGGTGGTGATGGTGGAAGAGGTTGCGCCGGACGGATGGCATTGTTGTGGGCGCGGCGTTGGTTCTGCTGCCGCTGCTGGTAGCAGTAATGGCGGTGTGAGTGTTGGAGCGTGTAGGGGCGGCGGGAACTCTTGCTGTAGTTGTGGCTGTAGCGGCGGAGGAGGTAGAGACTGAGCGGCGGGATGTTGTGGTTGCTGCGGCGGCGGGGGCGGTTGTGCTGGATGCAGATGCGGAGGGGATGCGAGATTGATGCGGATGGCGCGTGGGGTGGTGGCGGGAAGAGGACATTGTCATTTATTTATTTATTATTTTTTATATCCGCGGTGTTTAACGGCAGATTTGTATGCAGTGAATAGGTTATGTTTAAAGTGAGTGTTGTTCATTGTGGGATGCATTGTTAGTTCATAATTTGTGATACTATTTAGGGCGGAGCTATTTAGGTGGGTTATGTGCTGCGGGAGCCAAGCATGAGAGTAGCGGAATAGGTATTAGGTAGGAATGGATGCTTGTATACGACGGGGATAAGTATAATAAAGGATGGGAAAAGAGAATGAGAGTTGTGTGTATGTAAAATATATAAACTTGAGCTATAACTCTCGGAGAGGTTGAATGAAGCTAAAGTTGAGGCTCTGCTAGAATAATTTGCATCGGGGAGCCGCAACCACAGAAACTTTGGCTGGCTAACAACTGAGATTTTGGTACATGTACACATATATTCGTAAGATTTATATCTATAATTATTAAATAACTTGGTTTCAACGGGAATTTTGCTAAGATATTTCTTTTTTCTTTCTTTATATACATATATCTCCTGTCTGTTGTGGATTAAACTCCTGTGTCTGGCCATGTTTGCTAGAGGCATACTCCGTATACTTCCTAGGGTCGAGGAAACAAAAAATATCCATCTCGGTTCAAGAGCATGGCCCGAACGGAACTGTAGCTAATCTGATAAGCGCAACTGGAGTTTCTGCAAGGTTCTTCGTGTTGGACAACCGCTAGAATAGGACGCGACCGATGCCACGCCGTATAATCCGCTTCTCCGATAAATTGGGGTAATCGCTTGCCTGCAAGTGCGCGTCACGCAATGTCGATGACCGAGAGGCTGCCTGTCGCGGATGGCATTATGCGATCGATACTGAGAGGGTTGTAAACCTCAGATGCGTGTAGTAGTTGCCGTTGCTGCTGGGTAGTTCGTTGATCAAGACTTGGGGTTTTGCGAGTAGGTGTTGTTCATCAGATTAATGCTCAATGTGCGCAAGGCTGCTTTTTTAACCTTCCATTTGAAACCCCCCCATTTTCCTCTCTCTTGATCAATTTTATTCATCCCATACCCGTCTTACTGTAAGGGAAGACCTGTTGCGCCCCTGAGCCACGGAAAATGACATCTGGAATGTACGAAGCAACAATGGGAGCAATGTAAAAGGAGCAGTTCCTCATTTCGTCCCACATGTTCTGACTTCCCGGATGCTGTATGAACATCGTTCTTTCTTTTTTCCATTCCTTGACTGCCGGATATTTTTGGAGGCCATTCGGACAGTTGACATGCATCTTGTCGCGAATTCTCCAACAAGTCCACAAGCCAATGATGCTGTTGCAATGTGCAGTAGTCGCCAGTTGGTTCGGCTCCTGGAAATCCGTTCGCAGTTGGGCGAGATATTATTGCGGATATCATACAGTTCATGATGCCAGGAGTGGGGGGGGGGAGGGACAAAGAGCAAGGATGGGGGTGGGCGAGTTTAGCCTCAACATCCGAACCTCTGAATGGATTTTAGAGCGAGTACGAGGACGGATTAACTTCTCATACATAAACCAGAGTTAACTAAATTCCCCTGATCCATGATAAGGAATACATTAATCATCGTGATAACAATGGGTCTACCAAAAGATGCATTTTTGGTTCCCCGTTCAATACATTACATTGTCGTTGATTGTTTAATTCGGCATAACTGACCATGCCAGGGCAGCCCTTCCACATACCTAGCTATATCTCAACCCTGCTGCACCTGTGCAGCAGAAGATGTCAACCACTTACCAGATACTTAAACTGCACCAAAGAGCAGAGAGAGGCAAATTGTTTCCACATAAATCTGTGGAGTGAACCACTCCTTTGAAAATTGTCTCCACCAGGCCGCTTTCAGTTAACTATCCTATCATGCTGCTAGCCGCTTCACAAGGTAGCGGCCCCTGAATCTGGTTCTGACTGCGGGGAAATTGAGGCGAATCCGTTTTGCGAGAACTGGATGGTCCTTGGATCCTTGCTGCTTCGTCGTGCTGTGCTCAGCGTTTCCAAATATATACATACGGAGTAGTTATATAAAAAAGAAACGAAAATGAACGAGAAAAATACCGGACAATCACCGGCTCGGCAATGGGAAAAAGAATAACCGGGAGTGGTCCTTCGGTGCAACGGACGGGACCCCGACCAAAGGGCCCTGGGCCGCTTAGCGGGAAGTTAGTGCCCAGCTAGCGTATGAGGTGGGGGGGCTTTTAGGCAGTATTAGCCTTTGCTAGCCTGTCAGTTCCCACTAACCACTAACGGCTGGCTGGGTGAGGTATTGGTTAAAGAACTACCCCGAGGCTCTCAAACAGTCTAGGTTTGCTCTCTCGGGTTTTAGCGGTACATGTACTGTACATTACATACGAGAATTACGGTATCGGCCGACCATGAACCATACGGGAAATACGGGGCGTACGGGCTTAGAAACGTTACAGTACTCCGTACAAACTTTACGCATCGGCGGAATGCGCTCATATGCCGCCAAACAAACAGGGTCCATGACTGCGAACTGGACGGTGGTTAGAGAGATCTGGAGATGGAGAGATACATGATATAATAATAATGGATAGAAGCTAGGATCAGCTTACTGAGTCTAAGGAGGGGCCAGCTCTTAAACGTATCTTCTCCAGCTTTTTTCGATCTTCCTCCACTTTCTTCCTCCTCTTCCTTTCTTGCCCCCCTACTCGTCCAAGCCTTGCTACTCTCCCCATCTTTCATCAATGCACTTATGCAATCAAAGTGGGAGCTTGAGATCTCCCCTACTGAATGAGAATTAATAGCGTAGACTATATTTCCTTGTTATCTCCGACTTTTCTCTCCTCTAATTGCAATGCCTCAAGTGGACACCGTGCCGTCATCATGCTCAGTTCAGCCTGAGAAACCACCGCCAGAGAAAACTCATGTCTGCTCGTACCCTGGCTGTAGCAAGCGCTTTACACGCGCAGAGCATCTTCGCCGGCACGCACTGAACCACAAGAACGAAGACAACACCTGTGAGAGATGTGGTGTCCATTTCAACAGGCCTGATTTACTAGGTATTTCAGTCCGGCTTCTGCCTGCTATTCTACAATAATCTGTCCAATCACCCCCTTGTTTTGCTCAGATTTTTCTGGTTGGCTTTGCCGAACATTAACACTCCCGTCCAAATAGGAAGACACATGGTGCGCCATGCAAAGAGAGACGAGGAGGCGGGTGGTCCTGGCCTGGGTGTGCTTGAAACCCGCAAAAGAACCCGCCGCGGGCCTGACGGGACTATCATCACAAAGCCGACCAAAAAGCAAGCTCGTGCAGCTATGCTAGCCCGGTCTATGGCCGCTGCAACCTCGTCAGTTCCACTCGATGAGGTTGCAAATTCGTCTTCGCCCTCGTCGTCCTCGTCGTCGTCTTCTATCCGGAGCTTTAATGACAATAGTGTCAGCTCCCACGGGAGCAGCCACAATCAAGATAGCAGTTCAGCTCTGACCACGCCGCCATCTATGGTGGATCTAAGCTATCACGGTCAGGATCATGGTGCTGGCTCTGGAGCTCCTATCTCCCCACCCACATCTGCGCATCCTTCGTGTCCGAGTGTCAATTTGGACAGTGGCCCACTGGATAATTGCGATCCGGTTGATCATTCTGATCCGCTGATAGCGCCTATGGTGCCTGGGAGTCCCTACATCCCTACGAGCCGTACGTGGAGCCTATTCCCGGCCAGTTTGATGCTGCAGATGGCTCGTGGCGGAATCAGGATTCGGGACTTGGTCTAGACTACGAGGATTTCTTTGACTTCGATACTGGTATGTATCTGTCTCTCGTTCGAAAAGGGTGGTGATGTATTGTTACCTAGGTTCGAAATAGGATGTCCCCTCCAGGGCAAAAATGGAGAGATGCAATTCCCGTGATTGTCAAATTCTAATACAGCGTCTTTTTGAGTCTGTAGCCACCTCCTTTAACATGCCCTTTGCTGCTACCCATAATTACAATTGGCTCTTCGACGTGCCATCCCTGGATGACGCCTTTAACCATAATGGTATGTCGCTGGCTATGGATATGGTCAACTTCGCTGAACCGGTGCCCGATATGTGGTCACAGCCTCAACACCGTCATAACGAATTCCTCGGCCAAACCTTCTCTTCATCAGAACCAGCAAGAGAGCGAGACTATCAAGAACATGCGCCACATGATGAATCCAACAGAATTTCCCCGGATTCGCATATCCAGCCTCCCGGAGATACTTCTACTGGTGAAGAATTACCCGTTAATCCTAGCGAACCCTCCCCACAACCCGCCCAGAGCTCCATGTCGACTCCTGATACTTCCAACCAAATCCCACTGTCTGCTTTCACCGATATGGATTGGATGGGCCAAAGTCCTCCTACAGAAGTTGTACCTAAAAAGCTACCCCAAATACCCGAAGCTGCCAGAACGAGATTATTACGGCTTATATCACAATTACAATCCATAACTGTAGAAGGAAACCGAATTGAGCTCTCATCCCCTCTTCTCTCCATCAACGCACTGCAAACGTACTGTGACCTCTTCTTCACGAAACTCAATGTTTCCTATCCACTAATCCATCAACCCACGTGTGATCCAGGCCGAGTTGACACATTGCTGCTTGCTGCCATCATATCAATGGGAGCCACCTACAGCAATAGAGAAGCACACCAACTGGCCGTCGCAATGCATGACTCGTTACGGAATCAACTTTTTTCCCATCAATCGTTCTCATCGCAGCCTGATCTCTGGGTCCTCCAGGCCATGATGTTGATCGATTGCTTTGGGAAACAGCGAGCCGGCCAGAAACAGCGTGATATGTCCCAGTTATTCCACTGTGTCCTTATCAAACTCATTAAACGGAGCAATTGCCCTATCATTCGGACATCTCCACCTGTTGAGCGGCCGGACAACCTCGACGTAGCGTGGAGGCAGGCAATGGACCTGGAGCAGAGGAAACGGCTCGCCATGCTTTGCTTCATGTGGGATACTCAGCATGCGGTGCTCTTTTCACAATCCCTTTGCATGTCGGCGTTTGAAATCCGAGCCTCCTTACCTTGCGACGAGGCTACATGGGAGGCAAATACTGCAGATGCATGGTTCGAGCACGCACGCGCAGAGACATCACACAGTGCGTTTCTTCCTGTCCTGAAAGCATACATAATCCCCAACACCACCCGCCGCCCACGACACCTGAACGCCCTATCCAGGATTTTCCTCCTGCACGGCCTCATGTCCATATCCTCCGACCTCAAACGGCGCGACCAAACCACTCTTCGCTCAGAAACACCTAACCTAGTGGGCGCCTGGAAAGCCCGCATCAGTCGCTCCTACGACCTGTGGAAAAACGATTTCGACGCAGGCTGCATGAACATGAAACTAAACCAGACCTCCAACCCGCGCAAATTCGTCGGTCTCAAAACAGCAACTCACGTCATGTACCACGCCGCGCACATCACGCTGAATGTCGAAGTGCTCGATCTGCAGATATATGCGGGCGCACCACATATTCTGGGCCGGGTGGTGACGGCGGGCGACTTCGAGCGCTCGCAGCGGGTCGTCACGCGCTGGTTAAACGAGGACCCGCGCTCCGCTGCAAAGGCGACGAAGCATGCTTCATACATTCTTCAGGATGCGATTATGAACCTGAACGACTGGGACGAGACGGATGTCTTCCATTACCCCTGGTGCTTGTACCTGGCGACACTGACGTGCTGGGCTTTTCATCTCCCCACCTCCTCCTCCTCCACCTCCACAGCGTTGGACAGAAATCCCAATAATAAAAATAACAATAATAACAGTGAGCAAGAGTACCAACAACAATCTCCAAACCCTGCTCCGCGCAGCTCGAACGCTAACTCCCTAACCCCGCGAAACCAATTGACCACACTCGTCGTCGCTATGACGACGTGTAACACGCTCGAGGAACTCTCTGCGCTGGCGGGAAAGTTTGACACGGTGGGTTTGACATCCATCATGAGCCAGCAGCTAGCTAGTGTGCGGTGGGCTGTGGTGCATGATGCGATGAAGGTTTTGGTGAGTTTATCGAGTAGGTAGGGATGGGAGGGTTGGTGGATACGAGAAGAAGGGGGCATTTCTTTTTTGGTTCCTCCTTCCGTCGCCCCGATATTGGTATTGCATGAGAACGCAGGATCAGCGAGAGATTGCTGATTTTTCTTCTTCTACTGCCTTTTTCCCTTTGACTTCGATTCGAAATATTCCCAGGGTTTTGGGCTTTTGCGGCAAGGGCGGTGGTATATTTCTTAAGTTTTTGCACATCTTCTATTATATATGGGACGTACTGGCTTCTGGGCGGAATAAATTTGCAGCCGACCCAGTCGTGGAAGTTTTACGAATGGCGTTTTTCGATGTGTGGGAGGTATGGCTTTTGTTGATTTCGGGATGGTTTAGCTTGATGAATGGATCGCTATCCATACATTTTATATAATTTTATTTTTCCCGGTTAACTATTGTTTTCGGCTATGTTACAAAATATGACTGGTTTATATGATGGTATACTCTGCGTTTATGTTGTTCTTAGGCCACTTCTTGTACGTACTGTGTTATGTTTTGTCAATGAGATCCCCGTAAAGGCGGTAAATGTTATAAATGTTATAAATGTTATTGAAACCGGTTCCCATTATGCACAGAGGGTTCTGGCTCTGGGGACGTCAAGAGGTAGAGAAAGAGGTGGGTTGTTTGTTGCTTTGTGTTGGGAAGCCTGCCATGGTCCGCCGTGACGTCGTGTTATTACGATAAACTGTCCGTTTATTGTGAGTTGTAACTATCATAGCTTTGAAATTCTAATACATAACGAGCATGTGACAGTTAGATCAAGCACAATTGCAAAATTAATATATTTATGGAAATCTATTCGTTTCATGTAGATCTAAGGATGTATACATCGACAAACTAACGCCTAACTAATTGGTTCCACTAACTCAGCCACTCCCCTCCAACCCCTCCCGCTTATAGAGAGATGGATAATCTGTATACCCCTTCGAGGGCGGCGTGGCCCCATAGAACGTCGTCCGATCATACTTATTAAGCGCCAACCCCTCCCGCAACCTCCTCACGAAGTCCGGATTGGCCAAAAACCACCGCCCAAACACAATCGCATCCGCCCCATCCGCCTTGATCTTCGCCACGCAATTCTCCCGCTTAAAGTTACCCGCAGCCAGCAGCGCAACACCACCCTTCTTCAACGGCTTGCGGAAATGGTCGAGCGAGTAATCCTTCGACGGCACCTTCTCCTTTGGCTCCCCGTTGGTCGTCGCGGCTAACGCAGCCAGCTTCGCCTCCTCATCTAGCACCTCGTCGAACCGCGGCTCGACCATGTGCACATAGGCAGGGCGGTTTTCCTGCGGCAGCGCGGCGATCTGCTCACACAGATACACCCAGTGCGGGTTGGGGTCCGAGTCGCGGGTGTCCTGGAAGTAGTTGTAAGGGGAGAGGCAGATGCCGACGTGTTCGGCGCCGATGGCGGCTGTCACGGACCGGATGACTTCGAGCGGGAAGCGGGAGCGGTTGGCGATCCTGCCGCCGTAGGCATCCGTGCGGATGTTGACGTTGTCGTGCAGGAATTGATCGAGGAGGTAGCCATTTGCTCCTGCAGAGTTAGGGTTAGAAGGGTGTACTATTACATATGTCTCCAGGGAAAAAAAAAGAGCGGCACTGAAAAACTAACCATGAATCTCTACGCCATCGAATCCAGCTTCCAGCGCCCTCTTGGCCGCTGCAGCGTACTCTACCAGAAGCTCCTGAATCTCTTCAACTGTTAGGGGGGTGGGGGCCGAGTCGGCATATTTCGAGCCGTCCAGCGCATCGCCCGAGATGGGGATGTTGGAGGCACTGACGGGGGATTTGCCGTCGAGGAATGAGGGGACGGTGGCCCGCCCTACGTGCCAGAGTTGGCAGTAAATGAAGGCGCCTTTGGCGTGGACGGCGTCCGTGACTCTTTTCCAGCCGGCGATTTGCGATGGGGTGAAAATGCCAGGTACACCAGGGTAGCCGGCGGCCTGTTTGTTGGAGACTGGTTAGCAATCGGTATAGGGACGAGTATAGTGGGGAAGGTGAGTTATTGATTGAAGCTCGTTTGTTGATTTTCTTTTTCTTTTTTTCTCTTTCTTTCTTTTGTCATCTCTAGGTTAAAGCTTACATATCGGCTGATTGGAGTAGCTTCCGTTAATAGGAAGCCACCTTTTGTGGCTCTCTCTGAGTAATATTGTACATTCAGATCATTAGGAACGTAGACACCCTCAGACTCTTTGGAAGCTCGCATGCGGGTGAGCGGCGCAAGGACAACTCGATGCTCCAACTGAAGGGCGCCGAGCTGAAGGGGTGTGAACAGAGCAGAGTCTGCGAGGGGTAAGAAGGAGGCCATTGTTCAAGCGGAGTATGTAGGTATGGGAGCTAGATGGAAACTGAAAAGACAAGGATAACTTCTTTTGATTTTTTTTCTATTTCTTCTTCCAGAGACGTTTAACAATAGAAGAGGAAGGAAAGAAAGGAAGTAGGAGTTTGACGTTGGAGCGGAAAATGGAAGTGTACGAGCACTCTCAATTAGAACACCCAAGTTTTAATACTCGGGACTTTTGACAATCTTCTTGCTTTTTCCACTTCTTTTCCTCATTCTGTCCTGAGAAAACCCATTCCCACGCCATTCCTGGTGCTTTGGATCCTCAAGCATCGAGCGCTCTTCCAAGCCGCCGCATGCGTAAGGTGGGAGGACCATTGCGCCCCTCTCTAGCTCCGTCCATTGCCTGGTGGATTCGCCAACATGATTCCCCACAACTCTCCAAGAGCGGGCTTTCAACAGGGTAAAAGGATGGCGGCGACCATGGCCACGGCTCCATTTTTATACGGATTAGAGCAACTCAGCGCGGGAGTAGCGTAGTTAAATGCCCCACGCGCAGGAGCAAGCTCGGTAGTGGCGGCTTGGAGCTGGAAGAAGCCGTTTTTAAGCAAGCGATTTGAGAAGTAATATATTCAGCGGAGCAGTTCAGAGAGGCAGCAGTCATAAGCTCTCTCTCTCTCTCTATTGATGATATTATATTTCACATGCGGCAGATTTATTCCCAGGAGAGCTGTTGAGATCTATAGAGAGAGAGAAAAACGTCTGACTAGAGTTTGTCGTTCCTGATCCGAGGCTGGATGAGGCTGCCCTAAGCCCTAGCCCCAAACCCTAAATTGCTGAGTTGGGGGTGAACCCCCACTTTTGGACAGAGTTATATACCGATATTGTGTTACCGTACCGTACGCCCGAGACAAAGACCATTGTTTCATACAATACGTAAGAAACACGCGTATTATTTATTACCCTAGAGCGTCAAGAAGTTTGGGAGGAGGGGCAAGGCGGGGAAACCAAAAATACCAAAAATATCAAACTGGTAAGGTTATATACATCCATGCAGCGCATACTCTACATACATATGTATGTACATATACATGTACATCTAGGTCGTGTCATGACAAATTGATCCATCCTGACTCGTTGCATCTGGCTCTGGACTGTCATCTTGTCTGTCTCAAGCCAGAACTCCATACTTCCTGTGTAAGTGTCCTGCGCCCTATCACAGCGCGGCGAACGGAGGAGCGGACTATAACATTTTTGAATCTCTGGCGGCAACTCTCACGTTCCTTGGCTGTCATTCCAAAAGGGCCTGTTTTTTTATATATCATGCAACGAAACACTTTAAACGCCCCATATTCCCCCGTCCTGTAGCTCTGCTCGTATCTCCTATTATCATACTATAACTTCTTCCATTCATCATGGGTCTCCCCGTACCAAACTCGGAGGCGGCTTCCATCCCCTCCGACGACGCACTGCAGGCACTTGTCAAATCCACATATACTACCTCAGTCCTGCAGTTCTATCTCAACGGGGCCAAGGTTGAGTTGAGAAACCCTAACCCGCACTGGACTCTGTTGGACTTTATCAGATCACGGCGTGGTTTGAAAGGAACAAAGTTGGGATGTGGAGAGGGTGGCTGTGGCGCTTGCACGGTGGTGCTACAAGTAAGAGACGCCAAAAACCTAAGAAGAATCAAGCACCTGTCTGTAAATGCTTGTCTGTTCCCGCTAGTGGGAGGTGAGTTCGCGCTTTTCTTACTTATAAATTCTAATTTCACTCTGGTATATCAAGGGACTGTTGTCTTTTTGTGTTTAACCAGGTTGTTACTCTAGTTGTCGGGAAACATGTCATTACCGTGGAAGGGCTTGGGAGTGTTGATAAGCCTCACCCGTTGCAGGAACGGATGGGTAAGCTTCATGGGTCACAGTATGTCATATCTTACCTTTCGGAAAGGGGTCGTGTATGTTTTATGCTAAATATGCATTCAATGCAGATGTGGATTTTGTACACCCGGCATAGTTATGTCCCTGTACTCCATTATTAGAAATGCTTATGACCCGGAAACCGGCAAATTTTCTCTATCAGAAAACGATATTGAAATGAAAGGCCATCTGGATGGAAACCTATGTCGGTGTACGGGTTACAAGCCCATTCTACAAGCCGCTAGGACTTTCATTGTTGAGGACCTTAAGGGGCAGCTGGTCGAAGGCAAGAACTCTCTTCCAGTCGATGCTGAGAAGGATACCGAACATGAGGCAGCGACGTATCTACAAGGCCAGTTTGATAAAGCTTCGAAATCCTCAAGTGGCTCATGCGGAAGACCTGGGGGATGTTGCCGCGATAAGCCAAGTAAGGAACCCCCTGCATCGGATCCCTCCACATCGCTTGGCTCCACTTCTGTAGACGACAATAGCTCTGAGACTAGTCTTTCCGAAGAAATCACACTTCCGGCGTGTAAAAAAGAACCCCAGATTGAGCTTGCCGAGTATACTCCCTCAGCAGAGTTGATCTACCCACCTGCACTATCGAAGTTTGTCGACCAGCCCCTATGTTATGGCGACGAGAAGAAAATATGGCTCCGCCCAACGAATTTACAGCAATTAGTTGACATCATGGCTACATTCCCATCTGCAACCATTGTCAGCGGTGCGAGCGAAATCCAAGTTGAGATCCGCTTTAAAGGCTCAGAGTTTGCTGTTTCTGTCTTTGTTTCGGACATCGAGGAGATGAACACAATATCGATTCCCGCTGATTTATCAAAGGCGAAGGAACTTGTTATTGGTGGGAATGCGCCATTGACCGATATTGAAAATCTTTGCTATGATCTATCCTCAAAACTGGGCCGAAGAGGGTCTGTCTTCAGTGCTATGGCGAAGGTCCTCAGATACTTTGCTGGGCGCCAGATTCGAAATGTGGCATCACTAGCTGGAAATATTGCTACGGCTTCCCCTATATCAGATATGAACCCAGTACTTTTGGCTATAAATGCAACTGTAGTGGCCAAGACAGCGGAGAAGGAGCATTCGATTCCAATGGTAACCATGTTCCGTGGATATCGGAAAACTGCACTACCCCAAGGGGGAATCATCACTCAAATTCGCGTCCCTATTCCCCCTGCAGATGTTCGCGAAGTGACCAAATCATACAAACAAGCCAAGCGAAAGGATGACGACATTGCCATTGTCACGGCAGGTTTCAGGGTTCGATTTGATGAAGGAGATACCGTTAAAGATGTCTCATTGGCGTATGGCGGGATGGCGCCAATGACTGTTCTGGCTCCTAAAACAATCAGATACTTGATAGGGAAAAAGTGGTCCGTAGCGGAAACCCTCGATGGAGCACTTCAAACGTTGCTCGAGGATTTCCCGCTTCCCTATGACGTCCCGGGAGGTATGGCGGCTTATCGTAGGACGCTAGCTTTGTCGCTTTTCTTCCGATTCTGGCACGAGGTGAATGCCGATTTTGAGCTCGCAGAAGTGGACCAGGCACTTGTTGAGGAAATACACCGAAATATCTCCATCGGGACCAGGGATAATTATAACCCCCATGAACAACGCGTTGTTGGCAAGCAGATCCCCCATCTTTCTGGCTTGAAGCACGCTACTGGCGAGGCAGAATATGTTGATGACATGCCGTATCAAGAAAATGAGCTTTACGGTGCACTTGTTCTTTCAGAAAGGGCCCACGCAAAGATCATATCAGTGGACTGGACTACAGCTCTTGCTCCGGGCTTAGCAGTTGGGTACGTAGACAAACATAGCGTTGATCCCGAAATGAACTTTTGGGGATCTATTGTCAAGGACGAACCTTTTTTCGCGCTCGACGAGGTGCACTCACATGGTCAGCCAATTGGAATGGTATATGCCGAGACAGCCCTTAAAGCACAAGCTGCAGCACGAGCTGTTAAGGTGGTTTATGAGGATTTACCGGCTATCTTGACCATTGATGAAGCCATCGAAGCGAAGAGCTTCTTCAAGCATGGAAAGGAACTTCGGAAAGGTGCACCACCCGAGAAAATGGCGGAGGTATTCGCCAAGTGCGACAGAATTTTCGAGGGAACGATTAGATGTGGAGGGCAAGAGCACTTTTACTTAGAGACAAATGCTGCCTTGGTTGTCCCTCATGCTGAGGATGGTACAATGGATGTTTGGTCCTCAACTCAAAATACGTAAGTATTTTTTTTTTTTTCTTTGTATTTAATTCATAACAGTTCAGGTACTAACAAAGCCGCAGAATGGAGACTCAGGAATTTGTCAGCCGCGTGACTGGAGTTCCAAGCAACCGTATCAATGCGAGAGTCAAACGGATGGGAGGTGCTTTCGGTGGCAAGGAGTCTCGAAGCGTTCAGCTAGCTGCTATACTTGCGATAGCTGCGAAAAAAGAACGACGCCCAATGAGAGCTATGTTGAACCGCGACGAAGACATGATGACAAGCGGACAACGAAATCCCATTATGTGCCGCTACAAAATTGGTGTAATGAACGATGGAAAGCTTGTCGCCATTGATGCGGACTGCTACGGCAATGCCGGGTGGTCCCTGGATATGAGCGGAGCTGTCATGGACCGCTGCTGCACACATCTTGACAATTGTTATTATTTCCCCAATGCACATATCCGTGGATGGGTATGCAAAACTAACACAGTTACAAACACTGCTTTTAGAGGCTTTGGCGGACCACAGGCCATGTTTATCACTGAAAGTTTCATGTATACGATTGCCGAGGGGCTGAACATGCCAGTAGACGAGCTCCGTTGGAAGAACCTGTACGAACAAGGTCAACGGACCCCATTCCACCAAGTGATTGATGAAGATTGGCATGTTCCGATGTTGCTCGAGCAAGTCCGAGAGGAAGCCAAGTATGACGAGCGCAAGGCGCAAATCGCCAAGTTCAATGCCCGAAACAAGTGGAAGAAGCGCGGTATTTGCCTGGTACCAACAAAATTCGGCCTCTCATTCGCAACAGCAATCCATCTCAACCAGGCGGGTGCATCTGTGAAAATGTACGCTGATGGCTCGATCCTCCTCAGCCATGGTGGAACGGAAATGGGTCAGGGCCTGTATACGAAGATGTGCCAGGTTGCAGCTCAAGAGTTGAACGCTCCCATAGACTCCATTTATACGCAGGACACTGCAACATATCAGATTGCCAACGCCTCGCCCACGGCTGCGTCTTCTGGTAGTGACCTTAATGGCATGGCAGTCAAGAATGCGTGTGACCAGCTCAACGAACGTCTCAAACCGTACTGGGAGAAATTTGGTAGGGATGCGCCGCTCTCGCAAATTGCGCATGCTGCATATAGAGACCGCGTGAATTTGGTTGCGACAGGGTTTTGGAAGATGCCCAAGATCGGCCATAAATGGGGCAATTATAATCCGGACACCGTCAAACCAATGTACTACTATTTCACTCAGGTATGGCTCACTTAATTTACCCCCTACTCCCTATTTGTCAGAAATGGTGGATTGCTGAACTATGATATGTTTCTAGGGCGTTGCTTGCACCGAAGTTGAACTGGACGTCCTTACGGGGGACCACACCGTCCTCCGCACCGACATAAAAATGGACGTGGGCCGTTCAATCAATCCAGCCATCGACTACGGTCAAGTTGAGGGAGCCTTTGTTCAGGGACAAGGACTCTACAGCATCGAAGAGTCCCTCTGGCACAGCAAATCCGGCCACCTTGCGACACGTGGCCCCGGCACATACAAGATTCCTGGGTTCAGCGACATCCCGCAAGAGTTCAATGTTAGCTTCCTGCAAGGGGTGTCGTGGAAGCACCTCCGGTCTATCCAGAGCAGTAAGGGCGTCGGTGAACCACCGCTGTTCTTGGGCGCCACGGTTCTGTTCGCTCTGAGAGATGCGCTGCTCAGTGCTCGAAAGGATCATGGAGTCAAAGAGAAGTTGGTTCTGGATAGTCCGGCCACGGCGGAGAAGCTGAGGTTGGCAGTTGGGGACAAGTTGGTGAGGATGAGTAATGTTGTTAAGGGTGAGGGGCAGAAACCGTTTTTCGTTGCTATTTCTTAGGGTATATGACGATATTTAACCGTGATCTATCTGAAAGAATTTTTGCATTTTGTTTTATTATTTTGGTTGCGCGGAACGGTATTTTCAGAGAAGGGTTGAGCAGGATATAAAGGATATAACCAAATTGAGATCCCTTTGCATTTGCTATAGTTGAATGCTCTATAGGCTTTAAAAAATAATGAAAATAACCTCTGGCCTGGTCGTCAGCACCACCGTGGTTCATCTTAGGATGGTGCCACTTTCCAAGCCCACAACTGAACGATGAAACTGGTAGGAAAGGCTGAGCCTTCGCAGCCTCGGGTGCTGGAGACATTTAAAATATGAGAAGGAAAATCATTCAAAAATGCATATTCGGCTTCCTGTTTCGTAAAATGGTTCAAGAGAGCCAAATCAAAACGTCCGTCCCCAACCCAACTGGAGGAGGACGCGCCGCTCGTATCGCACATGTTAAGCAAGGTCCTCCGCTCCGTCGGATTACTGCATTTTTCCCACGCTCCGAGCACCAAGCTCTTGCGAGAACCTCAGCTTCCCCGCTACTACCAACATTACCAACATTAATGATCGTGACATCGTCGTTTATATTGGAGCGGTCACCAAGAGAACTACCAGTCCGGAAGCCTGGGATTAGCGAACGCCTCGATGACCCGCCTATTAGAGCCCAAATGTCCATCTCCTTCTCCTTTAGTAGCTCCCTCTTATGGAGTTCATGCGATTCCCTTTTTCCAAGATGACATGGCGGCAAGGTTACGAAAATCGAGTTGTAATTCAGGTCATATTTAACTGTCTTTTGGCGCGAGCCATTTTTGACCTCTATCACAATGCTCGCTCGATATCGAGTCTGGCTTTCAAGCTGGGCCTCATTCAACCCTTCCGACCAAGTGTCGGAGGGTAAGGCTTTGAGTTGGATAGCGCTTATAGAACAGGTAACGGCTGTTGCTCGAGCGAGAGGTTGTGGGATCACCCATTTCTTAGGATCTACTATGTTCTCTAGGAAGTCGATACTTTCTAAGCTTTCCCCGCTTCGCAAACAGGCCTCCAAGAATAGTTGATGGGCAGCCTCGGGATCGAAGTGAGGGATAGTGGAAAGATCCTTTACAATAGCAGCGTCATCTGCTTGGAGATGGACATAATGTGGCTTCTTGTTGAAATCCTTTGTTGCGTGCGAGGGTGGGTCGGTAAATTCCACCGGTGGACATGGTCCGATCCATCCGCACAGTGACTTAACTCCTGGAAGGCAGCCGAGAACGCTACCTAATACAGTTCGGACTCTCCAATACGTTTGGCTTGGTAGTGAAAGGCCGCATTCGTAGTACGGCGCGGGTTCGGCGAGTGGAACCGACGGCGAGGACCAGATAAGACAGGACATGATTGTGAGCGCAGTCCATTTTCCTGGTAGAACACAGCCGTAAAACCAGTCAAATAGGAGGAGGGGACTCGAGCCAGATTTGCGGAAGTTCTCCACTGCTTTGGGGATGTAATCCTCAACTTCATTGATATACGGCCACTTCATCTGTGAAGCAAACGAAAGAAGTCCCTGGGTTTGCCGTTCAATGGCAGAGCTGGTAAAAGTGCCAAGTTTCCCAGACATGTCCCAGTCCTCGTCCAGGAATGCCTTCTGAAGAGCGTGCCTCCTGCTGAGCACGGGCTCTGCCTGGATTCTCTGCATATCTGCTCTGATTTTCGTCTCAGCATTGTCAAGTCCTTCTACCATCGACACAGTGGCTTCGTTACCCGAAAGCTCGATTGCTATACGGTAGGAATCGTATGCTTTCTTTGCCTTATCCAGCTTCAACTCTGAATCCGCTCGACGAACCCATGCTTTGATGTACTGGGGGTCAAGTTGGGTCGCAGAGGTTGCGTCCTCAGCTGCTTGATCGTACTTCTTCATATGGTAATATGCTGCTGCCCTGTTCATGTGGAAAACAGCGTTTGAGGGATTAATATTGATGGCCTGTGTATAAAAATCAACCGCCGCTTGATGTTCGCCCTTTGCAAATGCTGCATTACCCTGGGTTTTCAAGTCCTCTGCTGCTCGTATTTCGTCCGGATTATCCACTTTCTTGAGTTGAATGGGTTTGTCCTGTAGGGAGATTTTTGCGTTTTGAAAATACAAGTCTTGAACAATAAGGGACGCTACAATCTTGGGCGACATGTCCGGCAGCGGTGCATTTGGATGGAACTCGAGACGGAGTGCCAGCTCCCTTGACAGAATAATTTGCCGAAGGAAAGGGTGCAATGACCCTCCGACCCATGCCGTTGCGAGACCCGAACTCGATGTAAAATTACGGAAATTATTATCCATGTCGAGTAGTGAGCATAATTGTTGGATCTCAGACCCTGCGTCTGGGACTCGTTGGAATGGAGTTAAGCTAAGTTCGCGTGATGTCACCGTTAGACGTGGTAGAACGGTAGGCATAACGCAACAGTATGTTTGTGCATATTAGTCTTACCAGCTGTCGCCAAAAATTTCGCGAATGTCAAGTGCGTCCTCCTGTATGTTCAAACCGAAGGGCCTATCAACGCACTGAAGTTCCTCAAATCGTCGAAGTAGCTTGGTCAGTGAGACCGCAGGCATTTTTTGTAAGAATGCGGTTTTGTGAGAGTATTGTGGGCCTGAGTGTTCTTTCGCATATCTCCACGCCTCCAGCCCAAAGCCCTCAACAGTTAATGTTCCAGGGTAGACGTGTTGATATCTCGGCTCACTTTCCATATCGAAGAATACTACTTCCTCGCTTGTATTACGATAGAATGGGCGGAATGGAGGTCTTCTCATGTACTGTGCTCGATGATAAAGTGCTGGGTAGCAAAGCCATCAGCTTCATCCATATGAGCAACCACTTTTCAAGGGGGACTAACTGAGTGAAGAGTGAGTCGGTTCCATGAAACCCTTTTCTTCTTTTATAGCACGCACGTAGCTCTCACGAGGTTGGCAGAATTCTTCCCAATAGGCAGCCGCACTGACGTGCAAAGATGGAAATGAATTCTGATTCATGGCTATAACTACCCTACCTTCCCCCTTTTCTCCTACACGACACACCGCCGCGGAAAATTTGATTGCCGCCTGGCGTTGTGCTGTAGCAGCACTCCATTCTGCCTTCGACATAGGAGGGTCTTGACTTAACGGCATGAAGATATGTTTGATACCAGCGATGGCAGGGATGTGGTAGTCGCCAGAAGTGGAAATAATACTTTTGTGAAGCGACTCCACTTCGGCAACGGCATCCTGATAGGCTTCTGCTGGGGAGGAAGCTTGTTGTAGGAGCTGTTCGAGTACACTGCTGCCGGCAGCATCACCCTCGTAGGGTATCGCATTGCGCACAGTTTCTTGAACGTCTCTTTTCAAGTCGGGAAAGGAGGCAAGTAAGGATTCAATAGCATTCCCAAAAGCAGACACGAACAAACCAAATTCTGACTTGTCGTGAATAGACCACATTATCCTACTGTTGAGTTCCACGCTAGACCAATTACCCATACATCTGTGTAGGGCTCTGTAACACTGCTTAAGTGCTGATGACATATCCGCCAATGCTGTCCCCGCAGCAGACCCACTACCATTTCCACCGTCCGTAGGGACAGAGCTAGTGACGCGAATAGTCATCCCATGGAATTCCCTTGTCGATTTGAAGAGGTTAAATATCTTCTCAACGGCAAGCATATGGCGAAGTACTCTTTCACCAATGGGTTCCTGGTTTAGCCGTGTTGTATAGTTTTGCAGCGCCCCGACATTCTCACCCGAATTTAATCCAATGACCTTGCCCCAAGCAAAGAGCCTAACTTTTGCTATTTCCAAATTCGAGACTAGGAGAAGCTGGACAATATCTTCTTCATTCGGCTTCAAATCAAAGCTGCCGGATAGCCTGATGAAGGAGTTCCACGCGGCAGAAATCGAAATGATGGGCTCGCGGCCATCCGGTTGATTTGGCGTCGTCATTGGTATCTTGCCTCACGCCAAACTATGGTGTTAAGGAAACAATGTGAGCGAAAAAGTGGCAAGACAATCCCGGGGGGGGGGAGGAGGGGGGGTAGTGGGTGGTGCACCATCTTTATATGTTATCTTGCTAGCTAACACACGTAGGGACACTTTCTTGGTTAGTTCGTAGCAAGGAAGGTTGCTGCGAAACTATTCTACCCGGTTTCACTGCCACTGCTACGCCCTCTAGGGGCTTGGCTTTCGGTGTGGAGAGTGATCTTGATATCCACTCGATTGAAGTCCAATGAAAGTCGTCTTGTGAACATTGTCGTGCAGGATAAGTATCCACTATGAATGAGACACCGTCAACTCATGAGCGGTGCGCACTCGGTGCGGCCGTGTGTACTCGTTCTTTTTGTACAGATCTCCACTTCTTTAAAAAAGTACAGCCCCAATATAACAACTGTTTGGTGGGCAGAGCAGCTGTACTAATATTACAGCTGCTTTGTGCAAAGTATGGATGAAAAAGGCCAGATGTTCAGTGGATTGAGCAGCTGTACTTGCATCTTTTGTCAAGATCTTATGAATAAGCAGTATTTAACTTCAACAGTGTGTGACAGTGTAGAATAGCACTTTTAGAGACAATATAGTGTAGAATAGTGTTCATAGTGGAGGCAGTTAACTAATATTGGTTAGAAAGAAGCTTGCAAAAACACATTCTTTTTGAACTGACTCTGGACTCCATTCAAAAAGAACACATTTTTGTGAGCTTCTTTCTCCATCATACAGAAGAGTATTGTCAGCGAAGATCATCAGCATGGAAAATAGTCAACAGCAGAATGACAAGGTGGAATTGTAGAGGTTTGAGTATTGTCATCCTCCACATCCAGATATTGCATTGATGAGACATCATATCAACCATAGATTTGGGAGAATATGATTTCAACGCGTCCGCGTTGAATGTGAAATTAAAAAGCCAGCATGGAGTGATCTCAATTAGTTATGGAATACGGAGTAGTGTGGTGGTGGGTGCTACTAATAATTGGTAGTTAAATACGCTATTTTTAATGAGATCCACTATTGCGTTCAAAAAGTACGGACGCACCGAACAGGCCCTAATTCTTTCAGAAACGACATGGACTTGTCCAAATGCCATTTAGTTCATCAATTCAGCCCGTCAATTTCAAGGTTGAATAGAAAGTCTTGAAATGTACTGGCAAGCCCCAAGCATTCGGGTTTGCTGTTCATGGATGCAGCCAGAGTCGATGATTCCTCCTCGACACGGCCAGTCGATGTCCAACTTGGTATGACAGTTTCAAGTTCAGATATCTCATATCCAACATGATTGAAATTTTGGTTCTATGATAGAAAGCGGGACTCTTCAAACCAAAATCATTGGGTACAATGCGCTTAAGCCGTGACGTCAAGTAAGCGACTCATGAGGGACTCAGGCTCTTGTCAAGAATTTTCAATAACAATGCCAAAAAAAGAGAAGCATGCGCCCTCCTCGAGCTTAAATCACGTGGGAATGTTCACTTTTGCGAAGAGTGGATCCTGCCCCTCACAAACCCTCGGTGTCGATTTCAGCAATAGGGAATAGATGCATAAAAGTATTTTGATAAAGGAGCCCAATTCAGTGACACGCCCGTACTAGAGGAAATAGCGTGATGTCTTCAGTTGCTGTCGCCTCGACATCATCGATATCATTAGTAGAGTCCAGCGCGGAAGACCACAAACTCAGCGACATAAATAGTAAGTATATCCTCTCGTATGGCCTGTTGTTGAAGCACAACCCCCTCTCATCTAGGAAGTAATCAACAGGTCATAATTCGACAACCCACGGCCTTTGCTTCGTATGCCGTCACTTAGATTTTGAACATGTCGGCTTCCACCGTTCGTCGGAGTATTCAAGCAACACCTATTCCTTTCGGAGGGAATTCCCCGCATTACTGAATAGCTCCAGCAAATGTGCTTTCTGCAAGAAGCTTGTCGACGTCATCAATGGGTGGATTGCGCAGAATAAAGGCGGCCAGGAACCCTCTTTTGATGTTTCGAGGTGCCACATAGAGGTGAGCCTCGAGACGGATTGGCATGAGGTGTTTCAGAGGAGGGATGAAGACATTTGTCCCGCAGCCGATATGAAGGCCTATTCTGATCGGATTAGGGTTCACTGCTCTATCCCAAGATTCGGAAGTGGTAATGAAAGTGGCCAGTCGCAATTTCTAACGTTCTTTTTCCAAAGACACGAAGGACCACATGCTCCTGATCTTCCAGATTTTCGATTGAACAGTATTAATTACCCCACGGCTCCCGGTAGAATCGCGCCTTATAGTGGACGTAGAAGGCCTCTAGTGGCAGATCTGGCACTCTTCAAACGTTGGAAACAGCTGTGTCAAGAGGTACATGGGACAAAGTGCTCTCAAATATTCAAGGGAACTCAGAAAATCAGGCCTCGAGTCATCGATGTCGATCAGAGACGTTTGACTTTCGCCCATGAGGATGACCGATGGGTGTGTTTGAGCTATGTCTGGGGAAAAGCGCAGACTCTTCGTCTACTCAAAGACAATCTCCAAACATTCTCAACGCCAGGGTCCCTTGGACCGAACATTCTTCCTAACATAGCGGAAGATGCCCTGCAAGTCACCAAGGGGCTTGGGGAACGGTACCTCTGGATCGATAGCCTATGCATAATACAGGATGATGCACAGGATAAGGCTAAGTTCATCTCGAAAATGGATTCGATTTACACCCTAGCGACGGCTGTCATAATCGCTTCCACGTGCACTGATGCCAACTCACACCTTCCAGGAGTGAGACCCGGTTCTCGAAATCTAGAACCAGAACCGTTCCAGATTGGAAACGCTACCTTGATAGGCTCCCTTGACCCTGTCCTCGGCGTAAAGGTCGATCTTCGTACCGGACGTGCCCAGGGATACCTTGGAGAAACTATATGGGACACACGGGCTTGGACTTTGCAAGAGAGGTTTCTCGCAGCTCGATGCCTCGTCTTCACAGCAGAGCAAGTCTTCTGGGAATGTGAAGAGGCATTCTGGTGTGAAGATAGCTTTCGCGAAATTCCCAGCGTCTCACCAGATCCGCACAGGACAAGCCTCTGCGGAGGTGAATTGAACCTCTCGTGGAATTCTGACGTCCCGACATTTGACCATTTCTATCGGGTGCTTCTCGAGGAATACTCGGGTCGCGCGCTGACATTCGACCACGATGGATTAAACGCTTTTCATGGCATCATACAGGCATTCGAGAGGTCAATGGAAGAGGCATTCTTCTGGGGTATGCCAAGCGCCTTTCTAGAATCCGCCCTGGCCTGGGGTCATAGGAGCCATAAACTAAGACGGCGACAGGGGCTTCAGGCTTCAGGGATCTCCACAGGAGACAATAATCAGTTTCCCAGCTGGTCGTGGGTCGGTTGGACAAGCGATGGACAGACGAAACTCGCCAACCAGCCCCTGACCACAGAAAGCTTAGGTATCAGGTTCTACCGCGTCGCTGAAAACGGGAAATCATTGGTGGAATTGAAACAAGCTACCCAGTTCAATGACACGGTTGATTTGCTCAGCGACGGCTCCAAGATCTCTGATCGTACATCCAGACCTTACAAAGTCTCGCTCGATGACCTGTCAGCGGACACCTCCGCCAACCTACAATCAGTTCTGTGTTTCTGGTCTGCATCCGCACATCTTGAAGTAACAAGCTGGTCTGCCAGTGGCGACTCTGCGTCTGATAGCCAGGAAATTGCCCTCTCCCAAGGACCCGACAGTACCACGCATGTGTCCTGGGCCCACCTGGCATCTTCATTAAAGCAAGGTGACAAAGTTGAAGTCATCGCTGTAGCCCAAAACAGAGGCAGCTGGGACTCCGGCCACATTGCTAATGGCGCTATAGGAGTCATGGTAATTTCCTGGGATGCCGGTGGTGCCACAGCGATTCGTGAAGGGTTTGCCTGGATGGCTATTCGAGCATGGACCGCGTTGAAAGATCGTAAATGGAAGCTAATTATCTTGCGGTAATAAATATAATAGTCAGGTTCGCACACCTGCTGCCACGCTATTATTTGAGGATCGGTAAAAATGGAGGGCCTTTGATGCCCACCTGTCGTACTGGGCGCGGACTTAGAGTGTAAAGGCGATCAAGCAAACAATAAAATTTTAATTTCCTGCCCGAATAGACCATCTTTGAATTTATCTGCCCTTTTTCTCTCGTTATCTTTCTTTTAAAGTGACGATCGGAATTCTCCTTAATTGAGGTTGCCCGGCTGGAAATGCGGATGTCGTGGTTGTGTAGGAGGCTGTTAAATCATCTCCCTTTAATCTATAAATGATCATGAGCAGTAAGCAACGAAGAGGTTACAAAGGTACGTATTGTCTGGTAGAGAGCCAAAGGAATTGTGACAGAGGTCACACACAACCTTGAACTTTGTTTGGCGAGATCAAAGTCCGCTGGCGTTTGGCGCTAAAGGCGTCTAGTTCGTTACGCCATTGGGCCGGAAAGAATAAGCTCATGCGCCAAGACATGCTGGAAGGGACCCCTTGTATACAACTAATCATTTTCAATGATAGCTACAACGAAGCAGATGGCACTCATAGTGATAGATAGAGGAAATGCCGTTGGCACAAAGTATGAGCTTGACCACATATAAAGAAAAATAAGTTAATGATTGCAAAAAGAGTCACATGCTTCTTTGGCTTCATAAACATAATGCGGACACATATCAATAGATAAAAGAGGCAACTTCTTCTACTCATCTATCCTCAAATTTAAGAAGTAAGAAAATAAACAAAACAAACCTACCAACTTCTTCACACCTTCAAAAATCCCCCGTAATATGCATCCAACCACCCTCCCGCCTTTCTCCCAGCATCCTGCCCGCCTCTCCACCTCCCAATGCTCCCCACATACCCATCTGGGCGAACATTCACAATCGCTACCTCATCTGCAGCAACATCACCCAACCACTTCTCCGTGCACCCGCCACCAGACATGACATCATCAAGGTAGAAAGTCCATCGGCTGGCCCGCAACAGAGCCGGCAAAGCGGTAATCTCCGCATCAGATTTCGCAGTGCGCGTGACAAGCGCGTACGTGAATAGCTTGGACACGGGTGTGTATCTGTCTAGCTGGGCGAAGTCATCCAGCGGTGCGACAGCAGGTGGATTTGCGGCGTAGGACTTGTTAGCACGCATGCTGGTGAGCGAGAGGAAGGATGTTGATGACTGAATATAGTTGCACAGGCTTTCCAGGAACGCTGCGCCAGTCTGCAGGTTCGGGATGAACATGTAGATACGGAACTGGCTGAGGAGAGGGATGTCGAGCTGGATGTCGATGGGGTTTGCGTCGATGTAGCGGGAGACTCGTGCCGGTGTAAGCAGGCTGCCGGTCTTCAGGAGGTTGACTGATGAGCCTGGCGGCAGTGGCGTAGAGCCCACCTGGTTAAGGATGTTGGGCGCGTATTCTGCTCCGACGCCGGAGATGAAGCGGATGTTCTCGTCGAAGTTGCGCGCGAGAGCCTCATCGCCTTCACTGAATGCGTGGACGTGCTCGGTGTCGAAGTCGATGAGGTCTCGGGCGATTTTCTTCCGTTCCTCTTCGTATGTGGCGAGGAGGGAGCGGAAGGCTAGGTCTCGTGATACCAGGTTTAGCTTCCAGGCAAGATTGAAGCTGTCATGCATGCTGGTGTTTGCACCTTGGGCGGCAAGGGCAGAGTGAGTGTGACCGGCCTAGTTTGTTGTCAGTGAGTAAACGACAGCGACGTATCACTAACAGCAGACTTACATCTCCAGCGATGAAAAGCTGTAGTTCTGGATCTGCGAAATGATTGGCAACCCTCTGGCTCACGACGTAATTACCAAACCATTCTGTTTTGATGAAGTTAGGATGTGATGCCCAAAAGGGTAGGAATCGGATATCTAACCAATGCTCTTCCACTCCAAAGTATATGGTGCCATCGCTTCCCTGGCTTTGCTGATGACATATTCTGGCGTGGCAAGGGATCTATCCATCCGATCGCCGTCCTTCGAGCTAAGTTCGACATATAGCCGGGTCATAGTGCGCTCTCTTGGGATCCAAAGAATGGAGCCAGCATGTTGTGTGCGGACAGCAACTTTGCTCCACAGGTCTGGGAAATCCGTCTCAATAACACCTAATGGATTCCATCTTGATTAGGGAAATGAAAATAATACATGTAGAGTTCAAACACACTACATACCGTCCAAGACCCCCCATGACGCATTTGTCATTTCACCAATCAGCTTGGCCTCAGGTATGAAAGGTCTAACTTTCGAGCGTGCGCCGTCGCATCCAACAAGATAATCCGCTTCTATCGTCTTAGGTGCCTTGGTTGTGGAGTCTTTATAGACGACATTGATTTTTCTGCCTATAGCTGAGCTTGAACATTCGATGAACGGACTGCTGCGCGAAACAGAAACTCCTCGCTCTTCCATGTCTTGGATCAGGATATCTTCTATCATCCCCTGATGCGCCAGCAAGATGTATGGATCTGACGCCCCGACATGATTTGGATAATGAATCTGGCGACCTGTACGCTGAAGAGGCTTGTCTGCTGTAGATTCCTGGGTGTAAAGGTTAGAGGTTTCATTCGTTCTCGTGCGGGTTGGAGCACCCCCGTAGCTTACCCAGAAAGATATATCGTAAACCTTGACCCCTTTTCTCAGGAGGTCGTCTGCAAGTCTGAGCTGCTTGAAAGTCTCGATGGTTTTTGGCTGCATTCCATCAGCTTTTCCAGTTGACGTCTTGTCTGGCCTGTCATCCAAAATAGTGGTTTTTATTCCATATCGGGCCAGATTTGATCTGCCTTCCTCTTGTCAGTGTCAAGGTCAAAATAATGAATAATTTTAAACACTAGGGCAATGGAAGTAAATAGCGGTGGTTTGGGGGTGCCCCGGGGGGGGGGGGGGGAGAAAGGAAAAAAAAAGGGAAAAAAAAAGGGGAAAAAAGAAAGGAAAAAAAAAGGAAAAAAAAGAAAAAAAGAAAAAGAAAAAGAGAGATAAGAGAGAGAGAGATCTACATACGCAAGCATCAAACTTGACGGGCCTGCACCCACCACAGCTACCGTTGTGGCCGGCAGCGGGCTTTGCACGCCGTCATGGTCCATGAATCCTTCACTATCAGCGCTGGGTCCCATCTTGAGCTTTTTCGGAGAGACTTGTGACTGCGCTCTTTTCATGATAGAGCGATGCAAGCAAATTCTTGGGTTATATTAAAATAGGAGAAAGTCTCAAGACGATCGCGCCACATGGGTTACGCTTCCTGTGAGTGTTAGCAGCATCAAGCTACGGCACCCTTTCCGGCAGAACGGTTGCTGCTCACTCTTGGTTTCAGCGCTAGAACTTCCTTTGTCAGACAACCAAAGTGTCAAGAGTGTCATCACATCATGGCGCCACTGTGAATTGCAGTTGCCCGAGAAGATCAGACATCAGGGTCTGTTTCTCAAGGTGGTTGTCTACACTGCTGTTTCTGTGTTACCCCTCACTGGATCGGAAGCTGTGGATGCTGATACTAGGCTCAGACGGGGCAGGGTCCTTCCATCGTAGCAGTGATGGTTAGCGCTGTGGAGCCCGAAGCAAGGGGCGGTTTAGTTAAGCACTTTTGGGTAGGGGAGGTCCCACACTCCAGTTAAGAAGCCCCCATTTTTGGTTAAATCCCATCCATACGGACAGCGCTGTATTGATACAGAAATACTCCGTTATTACAGTACACACCTGACCGTACGGAACACCCCCAGCCGGGCTCGGCAATCGGCAGTTGGAGAGCCGAATCGCTATCGGGCTAGGGCTACCTCGGCGATCGCAACCTCGATACCAGAGAGCAGCTTTGTATGATGCCAACAAAAAAAGGCAAAAGGAAAGGAAAAGAAAAGAAAAAGAAGGAGGTAAAAAAGGGTTAGAGAAGGTTGGTGAATATTTATTTTTCAATTCAGAGGATATTTTTCGCATAGAAAACTAACGAACGTACTCCGTACTCAGATCACAACAAAAGTAGTTGCCGTCAATCACAATGAGCACCCTGAAGCCATGGGAAGAAATTGTCGCCAAAAAAAGATCGCTCAGGGACAAGGCTCTGAATCCTTATTTTGTCGATGACATCCATCTCAGGCCCGAAAGAGTAGCAAATGTTGCGGATAGGTCTCGTATCGAGCCCCAGGCTGCTCAGACTATCACTGAAATCGACAGCATCGAGCGATTGCATGAGTCCGTCGGCCGGGGGGAATTCACTGCTGAGGATGTCACGCTGGCATATATCAAGAGGTTGGCAAGCTTCTCCTATACCAATCAATCTACACCTCTCTTGTCGTGTTTGTTTGTTTATGTTAGGAAGGAAAGATTCTTCCCCTGGATTTCATTTCTGACTAAATAAAAACCAACCCCATAGAGCAACAGTGGCACATCAACTGGTTAGTACGCGCGATACTAGATCGCCAACATATTTAAAATTTCTTATTTTGGCGCTCGTTGATAAGATTCCTCCTAATGAGCGCGGACGGGCCATTTCTGCATGTAGACGAATGCCCTCACCGAAATAGTATTTGAAGAAGCGCTCCAGCAAGCCCGGGAGCTTGATAAATCGTTCAAAGCAACGGGCAAGGTTAAGGGGCCGCTTCATGGCATTCCTGTCACACTGAAGGACCAGTTTGATCTCAAGGGCGTCGATTCAACACTGGGGTATGTAGGGCGTTCCTTCTCGCCGGCGGCTGAAGATGCTGCTCTGGTGCAGATTCTGAAGAGCCTAGGGGCTATCATTCTTTCAAAGACAAACCTAAGAGTATCATGGTGCGTATATGATAGTGTCTCAAAAGAATATGATTCCCGTACTTATAGATAGTTTTAGTGGTGTGAAACCGAAAATCCCCTTTTCGGCCTGACTGTGAATCCACGCAACTCTAAATTCACCCCTGGAGGCTCGACTGGTGGAGAAAGTGTCCTTCTCGCCCTCCATGCCTCGATTTTGGGATTTGGAACAGATATTGGCGGCAGTATTCGGATCCTTCAGCATATGTTAGGCTTATATGGGCTGAAACCGAGTGTAAGTTTCATCGATCCATAATCACTACCTGCCACAACATATCTCCATCTGTATATATTCTGACAATCTCACGGAACCAGAGCGGCCGTTTGCCCTACTATGGCACCGCCGTCTCCACGGAGGGTCAAGAACACGTTCCGTCCTCTATCGGGCCCATGACCCGCGATCTCTCGTCCATAATATACATCTCCCAACACCTCGCGAACTCGCAGCCATGGGCCCTCGACCCGCGCTGCGCCCCGCTCCCCTGGCGCAACGAGGTCTTCACCGAAATCCAATCACGCCCCCTCGTCATCGGCCTCACCCTCGACGACGGCGTCGTAAAAGTCCACCCCCCAATCCAGCGCGTCCTGCACGAACTATCCGCCAAGCTCCAAGCAGCCGGCCACGAAGTCATCCCCTGGAACACAGACGGCCACCAAGAATGCATCGATATCATGGATACCTTCTACACCGTCGACGGCGGCGAGGATATCCGCAACGACGTCATGGCCGCCGGCGAGCCGTTCCTCCCCCATGTTGAGAGGCTCGTTAACAGGGGCAAACCCATCTCCGTCTACCAATACTGGCAGCTGAACAAGCGCAAGATCGCCGCGCAGAAGCGGTATCTGGATAAGTGGAACTGGGTGCGCGGGCCGGAGTCGAATCGGATAGTGGATGTGCTGCTCGCGCCGACGATGCCGCATGTCTCCGTCCCGCATCGGTGCTGTCGCTGGGTCGGGTATACGAAGGTGTGGAACTTTTTGGATTATTCGGCGCTTACGTTTCCTGCTGGTGAGGTTTGTAAGGAGAGAGATAGACTTCCTGTTACGCCCTACAAGCCGCGGAACGAGCTTGATGAATGGAACTGGGGGCTGTATGATGTGGACACGATGGCAGGACACCCGGTTAATCTGCAGATTGTGGGGAAGAAATTGGAGGAGGAGAAAGTGTTGGGTGCTGCTGTGGTTATCGAAAAGGTTATGCGGGGATCGTAAGAATTGGTTCTTGAGATATATTAACTATTCTTTCCAACGGCACTGGATATTATATAGATATAGAATAGTCTTATTATCGTCTCGTCCCTACATGAAATGAATGAGAAAGAGTTGAAATAAAAGCTTAGAAAATAAACTAGCAAGCGAATTTGAAGAATAAGCATACTGTCACGTCGACATGGGATTTGATAGCTTCCATTTAATTTATATACAGGTGATCATTCTCCTTGACCAAATGAGTTACCATTTCGTGACGCCTCCATCCACACAAATATCCTGCCCAGTCATATACGAACTAGCATCACTTGCCAGAAACACACAAGCGCCCCTAATATCATCGGGCTCTGCTAACCGGTGGTTCATGATATCGGTCTTCCACTTCTCAATGAGGTGAGGGAAATATCATGAGCGGGTTAGATCACATCATTCTAGGGGGGAAGAGATGGGAAAATTACTCACTGCAGCCGTCATCTCCGTCCGAACATATCCAGGCGATACAGAATTAACTCTTAATACCCTATTTCAAGTAGACACAGCCATCAGTTTACATTTCCCAAAATCAATCAAGAGAGAAAAAACGAAAGACAAGAACATACATAAGGCACCAACTCCTTCGCAATAGCCGGACACATCGCCTTCACAGCCCCCTTCGTCCCACAATACGCCGAGCTATTCTGATCCTTAATCGCCATGTAGCTCGCAATGCTCGCAACCAGCACGATGCTACCGCACTTGGTCTCGTTGGCAATCATCTGCTTAGCGGCCAGCTGCGCTGTGAAAAACAGGCCCATGACATTTGTGTCGAGCAGTTCCCGGTGCGCTTCGTAGGTGTATTCTAAGAAGGTAAGATGTCTATTTATGCCCGCGCAGGGCACGCAGATGTCTAGTTTGTTATCGAAGTCGATGCTGAAATTGGCAAACCCGTCTTCTAGGGAGTCTTTGGAGCTGGCGTCGACTCTTTTTTTTTGTCAAGTTGAAAATGGTTGTCAGTGCTTTCTTAAGAGGGAATTGATATATTTCTGATTTTGTTATATTGATTTATGCCCTTACTTGTAGAATGCAGTTCTGACGCCATATTTATTGGCAATGCTGTGAAATCCTTCAGCTGGATCTATTACGTCGAAAATAGCGACGTCTGCGCCAGCTTCTGCGAGGCCCTCTGCAAAGGCCAGGCCGCATCCTCGTGCGCCGCCTGTTACCAGAGCTGTACGGCCCTTGAGAGAGAACTGAAATAGGATTTTAGATGGTGGTTAGCTATAGATAGACATCTGAAAGGCGAAGGCCAGATGAGGTACTTGGTGGATTCCTTACTCTAGACATTGTTAAGGAGTTGAAGTATATGGATAACTATGAGTTGCTGAGTTTCTTCAAATTCACGAATAGATATGGATTTTGCCTGAATTACACTGTCCTTTGATTCCTGGGCAACTTAGCTCTTACAAAAGTAGTAAATAAAGGTAAATCAAAAATAAAAGGAAGCTGCCCCTCCTCCAGTCACTAGAGCTTGCACTATCTAAATAATTGATCATCTCTCCTATGTATCTCTTCTACAAACCGTGCCGCTTAGAAATGATAACCAACGCCGAGTGGAACCAAGCCCCGGTTCTATATCACTCGCCATCTGATTGCTGGTAACTACGCCGTGGCCATAATTGAAATCCTTTCTGAACTTTCACAGACCCTTCTCGCCATCCCACCAAACCCCCATTTCTCGATCATGGCACCTAGCCCTAACTTAGTCAATTTGTTGCAACCCCGCCCTCGGACATTGAGACTCCAACGGCAAGATGCAGACGGCATGCTGCGGGGTGTATTATTTCTAGTTGAACCCAAGAGTTGGCACGGATAGATTGGCCCATTCGAAGATTCGCGGCTCTCAGGATACAGGTGGCTCTTTTGTTCTGAATCAGTTGCGGACTAAAGTCTCATATCTGTGGAAGTGATCGGTCATTTTTCCTATTTATCCCTTAAGCTTTTTCATTTGAATTTGACGGTCTTCCTCGTACTTCTCGATCTAAGAACTCGTATCTGCGGGACAATTTTGAAGTAAAATATACACCCTTTGGCATTAAACATATCGAAAACTCAGCGTATCTACCACCAAGCAACAAAATGGGCAAAAAGCGAGTTCTAGTCAGCTACGGCGTTGACATCGATGCCGTCGCAGGTTGGCTAGGGTCGTACGGCGGTGAAGATAGCACAAATGACATCAGTCGAGGTACATGTACAAACCAAAGAGAAATTACTCTGAACAACACTCCCATTCCAACCTTGTAGGCCTTTTTAAAAGATATTCCTCTTCTATCTAACACATCATCTACTGCAGGCCTCTGGGCGGGCACAATCGGCGTCCGCCGCCTCCTCAAACTCTTCGAAAGATACAACATCAAAGCCACCTGGTTCATCCCCGGCCACTCCCTGGAAACCTTTCCAGAAGAATGTGCCATGGTGCGCGATGCCGGCCACGAAATAGGGCTCCACGGCTACTCGCACGAGAACCCGTCCGACATGACCGTTGAACAGCAGCGCGACGTCCTCGACAAGACCTACCGCCTCCTCACAGACTTCTGTGGCAAGCCGCCCCGGGGCACCGTGGCGCCCTGGTGGGAGACGAGCGCGGAGGGCACGGATCTGCTGCTTAGCTATGGCATTGAGTATGACCATTCGATGGCGCATCATGACTGCCAGATGTACTGGCTGCGGACGGGGGATACGTGGACGAAGATTGATTATACGAAGAAGGCAAAGGACTGGATGAAGCCGTTGGTCAAAGGCCAGGAGACCGGGCTTGTGGAGATCCCGGGCAGCTGGTATATTGATGACTTGCCGCCGATGATGTTTATTAAGAATTCGGCGAATAGTCATGGGTGGGTGAATCCGAGGGATATTGAGGACATTTGGAAGGTAAGTGTCTATTTTCTTCTTCTTTTTTGCATTTTTGCCCATCCCGGATTCAGCACCATCTGAGCATTCTTTTCTAATGTCTTGTTGTCCTTTTTGTATAGGATCACTTCGACTATTTCTACCGTGAATACGATGAGTTTATATTTCCCATGACGATCCACCCCGACGTCTCTGGCCGGCCACATGTCCTTCTCATGCACGAGCGGTATGTTCCTTTTTTTCTTTTTACTTTTTCGCCCCTAGTAGATAGAATACTGACTACAGACAACTAATCTAGCATTATCGAGCACATCAACAAGCACGAGGGAGTGGAATGGGTAACATTCGAGCAGATGGCAGACGATTTCAAGAGTAAAAACCCAGTTCCAGCAGGGGCAAAGATGCCAGCGCCACGCGGGGAGATTCTGAAGAACCCGCCATTGAATCCATGATTAATTGAATCCATGATTAATTGACCAGCTAATACTACCAAAAAACCACCTGAGATAGTTGTTGGTATAATTTGATCATTCTTAGTTAATTGAGCAAGTTCCATAATCACAAGTCGATAACGAGCCACTTTTCTGCAACTACCCATGCCACTCTTGGAAATAATGTAGCCACATTCATTTTCCAGTATTTTTGCCCATCTTTTGTTTTAACTACATAAGTTATATAGTATATCTGCCCCGCAATGGAAATTAGCTTTCAGCCAGTGTCAGGAAAAAAAGAGGTTATACACTACTGAACGCCACCAACATCGTATTACTACAATATTTCTCATCATCATCATCAGCTTACTACAACGCTCGTCTAATACTCGCTTATGCTAGCTCTCTTGGCTCGCACATATATTTTACTATAAATAGCTCTATCTTTTGTATGAAATAGATATAGGAGAGAGGGCATGGATAATATAACAAGCAGATCTTGATACACATAAGATTCATATGTCTCCAACATATTCATCCGTGACACCCAATCCGACAGCCAGTGACGTAACGCGGTTCGAGCTTAAAAAATAGAGTTTGCTGATTGCGGGGGTGCGTATTTTATTCCCGGGGGCGTGTAAATTGTGTAAAATGAGTAAAATACACAACCCCCATTCTTGAACCCCTGTTGTCACTGTATCGTATCGGCGGTATTCTCGTTCAATTACTTCAAATACTGTATATACATACACATACGAAAAGCCGCCGAGGTATCAAGAATACATAGCATGTACCCCTGATAAAGCACTATCTCATCTCTGCAGAGATCTATACGGCGGTTGCCCTCCACTCTGCCATGTTGCATTTTTGGGGCAAGCAGGACGTACGCTCGTTCCGCTGCGGCAGAGTGGCAGAGTATGGTAGTGCACACCAACCGTGGGATGCTTGCTGCTGCTGCTGCTACTGCTGCTGCTGCTACTGCTGCTGCTGCGTTGCGACACACTAAGCCCTGGTCGTCAATGGTCAGTTGTGGTGATTACCGGCACTCGAGATTAGCTTGCTCAAGGTTGGGCGGGCTTGAGGGCTTGAGGGTTGCGGGCGGGGAGCTCTCCTTATTTCTGTTTTGTCCTGGCCTTGTTTGATGTTGGAGCTTCCACCTTAAGAAACCAGGAACGACGACGGCTGAGAAGCAAGAGGTAGAGGAACGTACCTTAAGATGTATCATCTCATACGTTGCTTTGGGAGCTACAGCTGGTTTGTTTCTGGGGATTTTTAGAACGAAAGAACTACATCTACTTGTTTTGCTTACTCTCGCTGGACGCCAAAGTCTTCCTGGTGGCTTGTTTCCTCGTCCCTCAACTTGAAAAAGCTATCGGCAGATCTTCAAAAACGGAATAGAAGAAGTGACAGGATATACCCTATTCGAACAGGGAGCTATAGTAAAGATATCTTCAAGTTCCCTGCTTGCGTTTATCTTCTGTTTTCCTGTTCATTCATACTCCGCGCAATATGTCTCCCATACCTGTCAAACAGATAGAACACCGCGATGAATCATGTAACTAAAGGTTTCCTCTCCCCCCCCAATAACCCAATAAACCCCAATACCACCGCTGTCTAACAAATCATCACCCCCTCAGATCGTAATCGTCGGCGCCGGCCTGGGCGGCCTGGGTGCTGCCATCTCCTGCCTTCTCGCTGGCCACAACGTCACAGTTCTCGAAGCAGCCCTCCAGATCGCCGAAGTAGGCGCCGGCATCCAAGTGCTCCCCAATAGCTCACGCGTCCTCACCACCTGGGGCCTATCGGAGACGCTATCCAAATATGCCACATGGCCGCGCCAGTGCAACTTCCGTAGCTGGAAGGGTGAAATCATCTCATCGCTGGACTTCCATGAGTCCCAGTCCCAGTTCCCCGGGACCTGGTAGGCGATTTCCACCGCGCGTCGCTGCACAAGTGTCTCATGGACCGGGCGGTGGAGCTGGGCGGCGCGCTGCAGTGTAATGCTAAAGTTGTGGATGTGGTTGTGAGTGCGGATGGGACGGCTGCGACAGCGGTGATGGAGGATGGGAGGCGGGAGGAAGGGGATTTGTTGATCGGTGCGGACGGGGTGTTTAGTCGGCTGTCGGAGATTTTGCTGGGGAGACCAAATCCACCGACGAAGACGGGAGATTTGGCGTATCGGCTTCTCTTGTCGACGGAAGAGATGTTGAAGGAACCTGAGCTCAGGGGGTTTGTGGAGGAGCCGCAGGTTAATTATTGGTTGGGGCCAGATGCGCATGCTGGTAAATCACGGCGACCCCCCCTTTTCTTTTTTTGTGTTGGTTTTATGAGAAATTTTACGATGCTAATCTTCCGGATAGTGAACTATGTCCTGCGAGGAGGTGAGCTGTTCAACATGGTTCTCCTAGTACCGGACGATATACCAGACGACAGCGCTGCAACAGTAGAAGGAAACGTAGAAGAAATGTGCGCAGCGTTCAAAGGATGGGATCCCAGGTGTGTCAATATTTGCCTCAGCTCTTACCATACACATCATCCGCCTAATTGACTAACTCTTAGAAAACCTCCATAGAATCGAGAAACTCCTTAGGCTCTGCAAATCTGTCCACAAATGGCGCCACTGTTACCGCCTTGGTGAACACGACTGGACCCATCCATCCGGCTCGTGGACTCTACTCGGAGATGCGGTGCACGCCACTCTCCCCTATCTCGCATCAGGGTAAATGGCCCCTTATTTTCCACTCCCCAACCAGATCCAAATAACCACAAAATACCTAACGCCCCCCACCCCCTTACAGCGCCGGCATGTCCTTCGAAGACGGCAGCATCCTAGGAGAATGTCTATCCCGCCTCCCCAACACCCCCAACACAGATAAGAAGTCCCCCGCCTTCCTCGCGCAGAAACACCATGCACTCGCCGTGTATGAAGCGTGTCGCAAGACGCGGACGAAGATGGTCGTCGAGCGCGGCAACGTGCAGCAGTACCTATACCACCTACATGACGGGCCGGAGCAGGAGGAGCGCGATCAGAAGATGCGCATGGTGCCGACGGAGGAAGGGGAGGCGCTGGCGTGGAGAGATCCAGGGCTTGCGCCGAAGTTACTATCAGTGTGAGAAGGATGTAGGTCTTTTTTCTTTTTTATTTGCCGCCTACGCTCACCCCTTTTTCTCGGGGTTATATAAGTTTTCCCCTTGAACATACACGCCTGCCATGCAATCCCCTATAGTGAACCAACCTGAACTAACAAATCAAACCCAGGTCGAATATCACTGGAACATCGTATCGGTCCCGTCGTCGAACGTGAGAAAGTCAGACACCTGAGGAGGCGCGGCTTTGAAATGACAGAAATTTTTCGATGGGATGGTTCTGCGCAAATGCGAAGATCAGACGTGAGATAATAGATGGAGAGAGAAGGAGAGAGCGAGCTGTTTAGGCCAATAAGAGTAACGAATTCATAGAATTACTGGACAGATATGACATGATGAACAGGTTTTTTTTTTTTTTTTTTAAGTGGAACTTGATAGTTAGTTACCTACTGTAGTTAGTTACTTGATGCTCATGGACATTTCTGGGGCGTAGTGACTGACACAAGAACGGACATGACTAGCATGTAGCTAAGAAATGGTACTCCTCTTGAAGCATTATTTATGTTACTCCGTCTTGCCTGAGAATGCGGCATCTTGTCCAAAAAACAATTATCATAGTATCCCTTTTCGATATCCCAGACAGTAAGCCCTAATATCCGCTTTGGGAAGTAGTTCAGGAAAAGACCCCGAGAGAGAGCGACGACGACGTTTCCAGGTGATTAGATCTTTTCTCTCTTTTCACTTCTAGTTCTGTATTCTTTTAGTTATTTTATATTTCTTGTTTACCACATATTTATTATATAAATGGCTCTCGAATTGAATTTAATCCATAACTTCCAAGGTTCCCAGCTCGCACACGTGATCGCGACGCGTCGAGGCTAAATTGATTTTCCGCAACCGCGTCAGAAGGAACAAGACCAGACGAGCGAGAGTAATGGTATAAACCACAGTGCTTGAAGTATTATTCCACATTTCAGATTTCACCATGGATAAGCCAGAATCGTCATCAGCCCAGGCGAAGAGAGGCCTGCAGGAAAACCTCGCTGGAGCCCCAGCAGACTATGAATTGCCATGGTGAGAGCACCCTCCCTTTTCCCATAGATACACAGTAGAATCAGAGGAGGACTGCGTGATATAGGAACAATTAGGACGAATTGACAGCTAATTGCACACATATATACATATATACAGGGTTGAGAAATACCGGCCTGTGTTCCTAGATGACGTCGTCGGAAACACAGAGACCATCGAGCGGCTAAAAATCATCGCCCGCGATGGCAACATGCCGCATGTTATCATCTCGGGCATGCCAGGCATCGGGAAGACGACTTCGATCCTCTGTCTGGCGCGACAGATGCTGGGGGACGCTTACAAGGAGGCTGTTTTGGAACTTAATGCTAGTGACGAGAGGGGTATGTTATTGTTGCCCATTTTGCCTCAATGTGTGGGATGGGCGATGGGGATCAGTTATGCTCACTCGGCTGATCTCTCTCAGGCATCGATGTGGTTAGAAACCGAATAAAAGGCTTCGCGCAGAAAAAAGTCACCCTCCCCCAAGGTCGACATAAACTGGTCATCCTCGATGAGGCAGACAGGTTCGTAGACACTTCCCGTCCCTCCTAATTAATTCAAAATCGCGTCCGCTTTCCATTTCCCATCCACATCCACTGACCCAGACCATATTACTTAACAGCATGACATCCGGCGCCCAGCAAGCCCTCCGTCGAACGATGGAGATCTATTCCACAACCACCCGCTTCGCCTTCGCCTGCAACCAATCGAACAAAATCATCGAACCCCTCCAATCCCGCTGCGCCATCCTGCGCTATGCCCGCCTCACAGACGCACAGGTCCTCAAGCGGCTTACGCAGATCTGCGAGGCGGAGAACGTAAAGCATTCCGAAGACGGGCTTGCAGCGTTGATATTCAGCGCGGAGGGCGACATGAGACAGGCCATCAACAATCTACAGAGCACGTGGGCTGGGTTCGGGTTTGTGAGCGGCGATAACGTCTTCCGGGTCGTCGATAGTCCGCATCCGGTTAAAGTGCAGGCGATGATTAAGGCGTGTTGGGAGGGGAGGATCGATGTGGCTTTGGATACGTTGAACGAATTATGGTAAACTCCCTCTTCCTGATTTTTTCAATTACCTGTACTTTTTACATATGACTGACAAACATCTTATTCCGGTATTCAGGGATCTCGGCTACTCCTCGCACGACATCATCAGCACGATGTTCCGCGTGACGAAGACGATACCAACGTTATCTGAACACGCCAAGCTAGAATTCATCAAGGAAATCGGCTTTACGCACATGCGGATATTGGAAGGGGTGCAGACGCTCGTGCAGCTCAGCGGCTGCGTAGCAAAGCTCTGTCGGATCAACATGAAGCCTGAGAGCTTCATTCCTTCGTCGTCGAAGAAGTAAAGGGCCCCGTTGAAGTAACGGCCTGACCTGGCCTACCTACAAAAATTACCAATATATTGCTCCACTTGCCGATGTGTCTTCCCTCCATCTAGTCTAGCTTACGCGCAGAGAAGAATCGAAAGAAGTTGGGGGGGTTTGGGGATCGGGGATATCGGGCGGTAGGTAGGGGATCATTCATATTCCCCCAAAACTCCAAAATGACGACCACGGGGATGAAATTAAATTAATTAGATTGATGGATGGATTGGGTTACCTGTTGGTAATGACATCGCTACTACTCCCCTGTCTTCAGGCGCTGAAATCTAGATCGGTCGGGTCCGTGGAACTTGTTGCCAGCCAACAACAACTGCAGCCGAGGGGGAAGAGAAATAATAATGACATTAATGACAGATTTACTTTATTTCTACATATCCGTTTCGGGTAAGATACACCAGAAGTTCAGTGACGGGTTAGTTGATGAAATA
This sequence comes from Blastomyces gilchristii SLH14081, assembly GCF_000003855.2. Taxonomy (NCBI): domain Eukaryota; kingdom Fungi; phylum Ascomycota; class Eurotiomycetes; order Onygenales; family Ajellomycetaceae; genus Blastomyces; species Blastomyces gilchristii. The sequence goes on along the minus strand of NW_003101642.1, from coordinate 44,163 downwards.
ATATACTTATTATTATATTATATTATGTCCTCACCTCACCATGCCTCTCCTTTTTAGTCGATGGTTAAATAATAGTGTGTGGGTATGGATGTATATGATGTTGAGTAACATATTGTTGTTTGTTCCCTTTGGACACAGCAATATATAGTTAATATTTAATACGACTTCATGGCCAGAGCGGGCTAGTCCAAACGGCTTGTCTCGACTCTCCAAGGGGTTCGAACAGGTTTGATACGACTCATACGAGGCGCGACAGACTTGACAGACTGACGAGACAGGAGCTCAGAAGGAAGATGGGAGAAGACTCGTCTCAGCGGTCTGGTTTGGGGAATTTATCTACAGCTGTACGGAGTATACGTATTTAACTTGTTCATGGGCATGACAAATAAACTGACCATGTTGTCCTTTTCTTCTCATTCTCATTCTCTATAGTCTATATCCATCCCCGGAGGTTAATGCAGAATGACGCTCTATCTCCATCTTCATAAGCTCAAAGTCTATTCCCCCGCAAACCACCACCACTCACCACTCTGAGTATCTTGAGTTGACTCTCCCAGTAACTAGGTGGCTGAGAAGCTAGGCAGGCGTTAGGTTATAGTTAGTTAGTTATAGGTTAGGGCCGAATAGCGCCGAGAAGCCTTCAGGTGCTCGTATTTGCCTTTTTTTAAAAGAAAAATCCTGTTTGGCATAAATAGTTCGCTCACCATGGATTCTTGTCCTTTCTTTTCGCAGCAATGAGGGAGTGAACGGCCGTTGTATCCTTTTCATTTTATTTTTTTATTTATACCCATTTTTATTTACTCTTTCTTCCGTACAGATTTTATTTGTATATATAAATTCCACTATCTTGTATGAAACCGACTTCTCTTCATCCCACACCACACCGTTATTATACTCCGTATCCCAATTCTATTCCATTCCACCTTCCGCCCAACGATTGATCTCTCTATCATTTAGATATCGCTTTCCATTGCCCGAGCCGCGGGTAATTGTTCGGAGCTGGTCAATCACCTCGCTACTCCTTCTACAGTCCGACAATTCCAGCATCATTTCTGAATCTATTGATCAACCCAAGGAGCAGCTATTTATACACATATATATACATACATACATACATACGGAGAGAGCTATAGAATAGCCGTGCGCCATGCGCGGTACCGCCGCTATCTGCACGCTGGGTACAGCGCTGCTGTCCGTCTTGCCCGCCATCAATGCCATCGAACTCGTTGCAAGAGACTCCCCGAGCGTGGTTGGCCTCGTCATCGAGCGGAAACATGTCACCAACCCGATTCAAAGAGATCAGCTAAGAAAAAGGAGAAGTAAAATTGTTGAACAGCTGCTGGACAATGAGGTATGCACTTCGCTTTTCCTCTTCCATATCTATCACATCCCTCCCCAGAGTCTCTGTGATTGAATATATACATATATAAATATATATACTAATCACGGCGCATAAATTGCACATACACCAGGAAACGCTATATTTCTGCAACATAACGCTGGGAACTCCAGCGCAGCACGTGCGTATGCACATCGACACGGGCAGCAGTGATCTCTGGTGCAATTCTCCGAACTCAGATCTGTGCACCCAGAGTGGAGATCCTTGCGCCGAGGGAGGGACTTATGACCCGAAAGCCTCATCTACCTATCAATTTACCAATTCCCTTTTCAATATCTCGTACCTCGACGGCTCCGGCGCAAGCGGCGACTATGTGACGGATACGCTGAGCATTGGGGGTGTTTCGTTAAACGACTTCCAGTTCGGGGTGGGATTAGACTCTACTTCGCAAGGTATGTGCTTGGATTTATATTCGATAAATATGAGAAGGGGGGAGTCAAGGAACAAGAATTTGAGGGAAAACTATCTAACCTTTCAAAACAGAGGGAGTTCTCGGTATCGGATACCCTGCGAACGCAGTACAACCGGCTCGGTATGGTCAAGCACCTTACCCAAACCTCCCCTTCGCCCTCGTCGACCAGGGACACATAAAATCACCTGCCTATAGCCTCTGGCTCAACGACCTCGATGCTAGCACGGGTAGCATCCTCTTCGGCGGCGTCAACGCTGCGAAATTCCACGGCACCCTACAATCCCTCCCCATCCTCCGAAGGGGTGGCCAATACATCGATCTCGTCATCGCTCTAACGGGCCTATCCATCTCAGGGAACGGCGTTGACCAAGAACTAAGCACAGGCAGCATGCCCGTCCTTCTCGACTCCGGAAGCAGTCTCTGCTACCTCCCCGATCAACTCGTCAGTGCCATCTACAGATTCGTCCAGGCCATCTATGACCCATCATCCGGCGCCGCCTTCATCCCCTGCCGCTTCAAATACGCAGACGTAACCCTAAACTTCCGATTCTCCCCCACCCTCACCACCGCCGTCCCCATGAACGAACTCATCCTCGACATCGGCACCGCGGTCGGCATCGATAGGCCGTCCTTCAGCAACGGCGAGCCAGCCTGCCTCTTCGGCATCGCGCCCTCTGGCGGCGGCACCTCCATCCTCGGTGACACGTTCCTCCGCAGTGCCTACGTCGTCTACGACCTGGGCAACAACCAGATCTCCCTCGCCCAGACCAACTTCAACTCCACGGGCAACAACGTGCTGGAGATCGGCACGGGGCCCGGTGCCGTGCCCTCGGTCACTGGCGTGTCTAGTGGTGCACCGCCGCGGACGACGGCTACGACCACGAGCTCGAAGGCGTGGGCGCGGCCGACGGCACGGCCGGATGTGAAGATAGGGGCGTTGGCGGGGTTGGTGGGCGTGGGTGCGGGCGTGGTTTTCGGTGTAGTATAGTATAATAATGATGATTATGAAGTTTGGAATAGTATTTTATCTCTGCGTTTTTTGTTTGGTTACTTTGGGAGTCCTGGTTATTTTGGAATTTTATTTATTTCCCCCTTTCCCCCCTTTTCCCGGTCATTTTATCCCCTTCTTGCATAAAACGTTTGGGAGGCTTGATATGCATTTCTCCTCTTTTATTTTCTTGCCTTTCTTCTGGTGGTCATCTTTCTGTCTTATCATTTAATTGCTTTGAACGCACACTCCAGGCACAGACTCACAACACAGTTCATACCTTGCTCTGCACACGATATGTATGTACTATTCATGAAACCAGTGCATACGAAACTGGAGAACACAAAAGTGGAGATAGAAAGGGAATATGAGGCTCTTGATAGAGGTAAATAAAAAAAAGGCGCGGACGCAATTCTTTCTCTCTCTCTCTCTCTCTCTCTCTTTGATTTTTTTTAAATTCGCTTTCTAGTCCTCAAGTTCTATTTAACTCTTGATGTTGAAAGAAGAAGAAAAAAAATCATTAATTAAGTAAATAAAGTATAGAATAAAGAAGGGAAGGAAACAATGTTCTGATCTTCTTCATCATCAATTCACTTGCAGAGGAAATATAACCTCTAGGTATATTTTTGCAAATCATCCCAAGAGAACGAAAAGGAGAACAAAAAGAAAATTAAAGAAAAAAACTCTCCGAATTCCTCGCGTGGGCCTCCCAACCATTTTAAATATTTGAACCGTAGACAGCCAGGCTTTAATTTTTACACTTTATGGATATCTGATCTGAATGGGAGGGAGATCAATGCAGTGTAACACGACAATAACTAACTAGCTACTTGGGCACTCGAATGATCAGCGAGCTTGTGGGAGAGCTGTAGCTTCAAGATCCATGGACGTGGAACCTTCAACCTGAGAGAGAGAGAGAGAGGGTGCTTTAGGGCCGACCCAATTGGCGGGCCAGGGTTATGATCTTGAGGAGGTGGAGAGGGCGGATTTTGAGACTTTCTGTCTTTCTATTGCGTTCCTTTTCGCATTTCGGAACGAGAGATTAACAGATGGGATCTGGGAGGGCGGTAAAAACATCTGCTTTCGTCTGTACACATGTATTTCGAAGCCGTTATTATCGTAGATATATATATGTCACTTTTTTAATGTACCGTACAAGAACCCAACTGCTTCTATATATTATACAAACAAACAGCTCTCTTCCTCTATATCATACATCATACATCATATCTCACTTCTCCAGAAACATGCCCCGTCTAACAACCACCGCCCTAGCCCCTCCATCCTCATCCTCATCATCATCACCATGACAGTCTCCCCGTTCCTCAAACCCCAGACCAAAACCATAACTATTACACCCCCAAACCTCCACACTCACCTCCTCACCATATCCCAATCCCCCCAAAAGCCTCCTAGCCATATCTGAAACCCTCCCCGCCTGCCCCTTATCCCCACACTCAAGAACAACAAGATTAGCACCCACCCACGACAGACCCATGGAGAGTATATGTGGGTAGAAGATATCTTCTTGCCGACTGGCAGCTGCTATCTCGTTGATGTTTATCACCGGCTTCTGTTCGGATGTCGGGTGGGTAGAAGATACCGCAACAGTAGCAGCGGCGTTATTACGATTGCAAACAGTGGTTGAAGATGGAGCAGTATCCCTGCCGTATTCCGCCGTGTTCGTGCCCGTTGCCGTTCTGTGATGACGTTGATGATGATGATGGATGATGGCCCGAGGAGGCGGCACGAGGGCTAGCTTTGGCTCGAACTTGCGCACGCTGCGGGTTGTGGTGCCGTTTGTGAATTGCGCCGGGGAGATATACGGTGGGTTGGAAAGGAGGATTGTTATTGTATTTGTATCCGTTTCTGGCGATGTTGATGTGGGCGTTGAAATGTTGCTGCTGCTGCTGCTGCTGAAATTACCTCCAGCAGCTGTGGTGAAATGAGCAAGTTTCCCCCCTCGCCATACCGCATTTGATGCTAAGTGCAGATTGTCGCCTGCCCCAAGCTCGGAAAGTACATCGCCTCTCACAAACGAGACCTCTTCCCTTGCCCTTTCATCTAGCCTTCCAAGCTTGATATTATGCTTGAGATTATCTCGTGCTAATCTCAGCGCGCGGGGGCTTATGTCCACGCCGCGTATTTGTAGCTTTGGGAATACGGGACTGAGCAGGGAGTGGAGAAGGAGGGGAATGCAACCGGTGCCTGTGCAAAGATCAAGAATGCGGAGATTTGGTAGGTGTTTAAATCTATCGTGCTCGTGCTCGTGCTCGTGCTTATGCTTTCGTTTGGCGGGCGCAAATTTGGAGAGTAGCAGGTTGGCCACGCGGGTCGTGTATGCTTCCGTTTCTGGCCTTTGATAATTAGTATGCATGGAAATTGAACACCTACTTGGAGTAAATATATGCATTATAAAAAGAAAACACCAACCTCGGAATCAACACCCCCCTCCGGCAGAGTATTTCCAACTCGCCAAACGGCTGATCGCCCAGGATATACTGTAGCGGTACACCCCGTGCACGCTGCTGCACCATCCTCCGCAGCCTCAATTTTGAGCTCGCATTATTATCATCCTTGCGATGCCTCCCTTGAGCCATTGGCCCGCTCTCTGCCTTCCTACCATGCCAGTCCCCGTTTTTACTTCCCCGGCCCTCAGCACGGGCGTACTCGCTTAGCCATCTCAGCTCGTTCTGGGCTGAGGGCAGATCTCGACATTCGCGGAGAAGGAGGGGGAGGAGGGGGTTTAGTGAATATGCGAGGCGGAGGAGGGAGGGGGATAGACGGGGCATTTATTATATACCTGGAGAGTGTATATATATGTATATAATGTAGGTTGACCTGGGAATGTTTGGTTTAGTTGGACGGTTAGTATCAGCAGTTATAATTCCAAACTCCGAAGTTTGCTAGCATCCAGCGTCGGTGGTCCAATGGTTAAGATTCGACATTCCCATGATCACTGCGGAATATATCGATAGTGTCAGCTTCTGACTATGTCGAGACCCGGGTTCGATTCCCGGCCGACGCATCTTTTTTATCATTTATAATTTTATTTATTTACTTACTTATTTATTTCATATTCTCTTTATACATTAACAACAGTTAATGGAAGTTGTAAGAAATTTTTAATTGATCATCAGGATCATTTTGGGCGTGAATAAGGTTTATGGATGACAGATGACAGTTATCAATACTAGAAAGGGCGTGGACAAATAAACCAAACTACGCGGAACTGAGCGACAGGGTTTATCTTGCCAATTGAAGAATTGAACAATAAAAATTAAGTATATTAAGTTACTTAACAGTGTTATAATAATTGTGTTGGTTTTACCCCATGACCATCTTGCAATCGCCCACAATGCGCGATCGAAATGTATTAAAAATGTCTATCCCGAAAAGAGCTAATGTTCTAACAGAATGCCCATCCCATTGTGTTACTAATAATGGGTAAAGAAACCTCCTAATATCTATATATATATTAAGTAAGAGGAATAATACAACGAGGTTAACCCTCACGACCGTCCCCATCTCTTCCAAAACTTCCACCATCCCCCTTCCCCCTTAAACAGGCTCTTCCCATCCCTCCGCCGAATCCGCCAAAAATATACCGGAACGCCTGCCACGTTAAACCCAAGAACAAGCAGCGTCTGCAATGGCTCCGCAAACACCGCCCGACTCAGCAAAAACAAACTAACACAACAGAACACAATCGGCGTCGTAATCCATGTCTTATACGGCCGTTCCAAATACGGCTCTCGGATGCGCAGCACAATTAGTCCCAGCACCGTCAGGAAATAGAACGTGTACCCCGCCACGCCGTAGAAGGTGACCAGCGTCCCGAACTCGCCGACGGAGAGGTAGATGGCCGTCAGAGTGAAGTTGAACAGCATGGCGTAGATGGGCGTGTAGCCGATGCCGATGTCATCGCCGAAGAGGCTGATGAGGGCCTTGTGGAACCAGGAGCGGTGGCGGAGACGTGACCCAGCCGAACTGGCGGCGGAGCCTGCTATGCCAATTTTTCCGAAGATGGAGGGTAGGTAGCCCTCGCGCCCTGCGGCGTAGATGAGTCTGCCGGAGGTAAAGGCGGTGGCGTTTAGGGCGCCGAAGCAGCTGGCGGAGACGACGAGGGCGAGCACGAGGGCGCCGATGGGTCCAAAGACCTTCCCGCCGAATTGGACGGCGACGGTGTTGGTTGCGTTTATAGTTGAAGAGGGTAGGACGAAGAAGTAGGAGATATTTGCAAGCATGTAGCATAGGATGACGGCGGGCATTGCGGTGTGGATTACTCGGGGGAGATCGCGGCTGGGGTTTTTGAATTCTCCCGTAACGTAATTTGTCTAGATTCTCACGGGTCAGTTAGTGCATCTACAAGATAAATCGGGCGGGCAACTGGGGACAAAGATTAAAGAAACAAAGACATACGTTATCCCAACCGTCAAACGCCCACAAACCCGCATATAGAGCTACCGCCCAGCTTGAGACATCGGTGCTGGTTCCCTCAAACCAGCTCGTTGTCCGCCATTTCCGATCCGGCTCGCCATTATATGACAGTCCCGTGGCCGCAACAACGATTCCAATGATGGTAACCCCAAGTAGGGCCAAAAACTTGAAAAACATAAACATGTCCCCAATGCGCGTACCCAGGCGCGTGGATATGCAGTTTAGGCCTGTTACAACAGTGAGACCCAGAATGGCCACTCCTTTATTAACCCAAGGGCTAATCGCCTCGACATCCGCCCCGACTATCGCCCGCACAACGTACTCGCCAAATATAATAGAGATGATGGCCGCGGAGCCCGGCTTCAGCACAAATACTGCAGACCAGGTAAACAAGAATCCGATCAGCTCCCCAAATATCTTAGCCAGATACACCTGCGCACCGCCATTCAGAGGTATCGCGCCCCCTAGTTCCGCATAACTCGCTCCGCCGGTCCAGGCCAGAAGACCCGCAACAGCCCAGACAATCAGCGAGGCGCCAGGGGAACCGGCGTTCGAATTGACCCGGCCGGGAGACGAGAAGATGCCCGATCCGATCACCAATCCGATAATCAACGACAGACCGTTCAAATACGTCAGTGTCTTGTGTCTTTCGAGCGAGCCGTCGATGACGCCGTTGTGGCGGTCTAGCGAGAGGACTGAGGGCGCACCGAGCGGGGCATAGCCGCCCACGGTCTGTGAGAGGGGGAAGAGGTTACTGCCAAAGTCGAAGGCGGAGGAGACGGAGTAGGATCGTGCGTGTCTCGGGCGTGCGGTGTCGTAGAGGTGGTCGGAGAAGGGGTCTTGGTTCTCGAGGGAGGCTTTTCGGGAGGAGGATATGCCGGAGGGTGAGGAGGAGCGGGAGCCGTCTTGTCCGTCTTCGTCACCAGTACGGGTCCCAGAGGAGGAGGCGAGAGAGGCTAGCTCAAGGGAATCTCTGGACGAGTCGCCGACAGGCCATCTTGATTCCCTATGGGTAACGGTCATGCTTCGGAGGATGGTGTGGTGTGCGTTGTCGTTATTTGAGGGGGGTTTATATGAGCGCCTAGGAAGAGATCACGTTCAACGTTGTCGCCATTCCAGAGAAGACTGGTTCTAGGTGGATGCGTTTCAGCGGGTTCTACATTGGGTATCAAATCATGAAGTCGTAGACGGAGTAATGTATCCGAGTTGCTGTTTGTTATTGTTGTGGCTGCTGTTGTTGTTGCTGTCTGCGGATTGACGTTGTTGATGTTTGTTGATCTGAACAATTGAATTTTGGGCGCATCAAATACCAGAAAAGGAGCAGTTGAGGAGAACATGGAGATACCTTGCCGCTAGTGCACTTCTGTAGGGAGATCGCTGTACTCTTTGGTACTACTCTGGTCATAAGCGCCGACCAAGCTTTTTGCGGGAAACCAAAAAGAAGAGAATAAATAAACTAAAACATGTTTAAAGAAAAAACTAAAACCAATCGCATTTCTATATAAACTACGGAGTACTCTCATTCATCTCCCTATGCACAGATTACTGAGATCTATAGTATCAGATTGAGACTGTCAATTTGTGAGCACTCTGGTATATCCCACCCTCCTCCGCTCTTTTCCAGCGAAACAACTTTATAGATGTCCCTCCTTCAACCTGCGAAGCGTCTCCGCCTTTCCGCCCTCCCATCTCCCGCTGCCCATTGTCGCCGAAGTGTCTCCGCTGTCTCCGCTGCCTCCGCTGCCTCCACGAATCCCTCTCCCCCAAAGCAACGAAGATGGCTCCGGGTTACAATAGTCACAGTCGCTGCCGCTGCCATTGGCGCCTACGTTCGATATGAAAAAGAATCGTCCACCGCAACCCTGAACCCATACACCTTCACACAATATGAGCTAGTCTCTAAAACGCCTGTCTCCTCAACCAGCAGCATATTCACCCTGCGCCCAGTGAAGCCAGGGAATAATGATGTGGTGTACAAAGATGCTTGGCAGAGGGGTCTATGGAGTGTCCAGTTCAAACAGCCACAGCTACAGATTGGACGGGATTACACGCCTCTGCCTCCTATTCCTGCGGCGAGGGTAGAGGGGGCGGGTGGGGAGAAGGAAGGTGGTGGTGGAGGAGGGGGAGGAGGAGGAGGAGGAGAGACAGATGACGGCGTCTTGCGGTTTCTGATCCGGAAAGATCCCTACGGAGAAGTATCTGGATACCTGCACAATCTGCCGATAGGTGCACGGCTGGATATTCGTGGCCCACGGTTGGATTACATATTGCCCGCTGATGTGGAGGAGATCCTGTTTATTGCTGGCGGGACGGGGATTGCGCCGGGTCTTCAGGCTGCACATGCCCTGTTTAGAAATAATAACAAACGACCGGACTTGAAGAAGACAAAAATGCATATATTGTGGGCTAATCGGCGGAGGGAGGATTGTCTGGGAGGCGTAAATGACAGTCCTGCCGGGCCAAGCGCCGGTTCACTGCCATGGTGGAAACGGGTTTTCAGCACAAACAAAGATTTGTCTGTAACGGAGCACACCCCGCAGACCGCAATTGCGAGGAGCCCTACGGTCAGATACCTTGAGGAGTTGAAAGCTCAGTATCCAGGCCTGCTTACTGTTGATTACTTTGTGGATGAGGAAGGGACTTTGATTGGAAGCAATTCAATATTGAATTTTACGAAGCCGGAAGCGGCAAATGAGATACAGAAGAGGAGTGCCGGTGCTGCGAGGAAATTGATTCTTATATCTGGGCCTGACGGGTTTATCAGTTACCTGGCAGGGCCTAAGATGTGGAGTGGAGGACAAGAAATCCAGGGTCCGCTCCAGGGTCTTATACGCCGGCTGGACTTGAAGGATTGGTCGGTCTGGAAGCTTTGAGAAGATCGTCGACGTCCGACATATTTCAATTCTGTGATTAAAAATTTCCATCTTCTCTTGGGCTCTTTTATTTATCTTGGTATATCCTGGTATATTGCATAGCCTTGGAGTCTGGTTGAATATATCTCCAGTGCACGGTATTCCTTTACCTTCTCGGTCTCTTTCTGTTCATCTACCTTAAGATCTAACCATATCTTGTTTTCATGTTGAAGCATAATCATCTCATCTTAAAAAAAAGGAGAAAGGCTTGAAGAGAGGGTGTTCTTCAAGAAATATCACAGCCAGCTTACTCCCGCCCATTCGCAAAATCCTCCAGATAAGCCGCCAATTTCTCCACATTCTCCACTGGTACGGCATTGTAATTGCTGATCCGGATACCACCTACGCTGCGGTGGCCCTTTAGACCCTGAAGAAGCCTCTTCTCCGCCCCAGCCAGGAACACCTTCTCCTTCTCCGCATCCCCGCCATAGACACGGAAGCAAATATTCATCCTACTCCGCACGCTCTTATGTGGTACGACGCCGTAAACCTGCGGATATTTATCCAACGTAGCGTATAACAGCTCTGCCTTGCGGTTTGCAATCACTTCCTGCC